>NC_054387.1:45452226-45752226 GCF_017654675.1 Xenopus laevis | reverse complement strand
GCAATTTTTCAATTTGTCTTCATTATTTATAGTTTTTTTATGATTTTCCTTCTTGTTCTGACTCTTTCCACCTTTCAAATGGAGGTCACTGATGGGGGTCACTGACCCATCTAGAAAAACAATTGCTCTGTAAAGCTACAAATGTATTGTTATTGCTACTTTTTATTACTCGTCTTCCTATTCAGGCCTCTACTATTCAAATCAATGCATGGTGGGGAGGGTAAATGGGACCCTAGTAACCAGATTGCTGAACTCATGAGCTGCTGAAAAAATAACTAAAAAAACAGAAATAATAAAATTGCAAATTGTCTCAGAGTATCAACCGCGACATCCTACTAAGGGGCCAAATTACTATTTTTTTTAAAAGCTCTAAAAAGTCAAAATGTAAAAGTGTAAAATCCACTAAAACCTCTAATACAAGCCAGGTAAAAGTTGTTGAGGACCTATAGTAGTCAGTGGGAGCTGTGCTGATCCTATAGGACTGGTCTTTTTAATCATTTCGGCCTCATAGAGATTTTGGATTTTTTTTCACTAGGAATTGTCTGAAATTCTTTTTTTAATTAAACAATTGTGTGCACTGACTGGGATATCCCTGGGGTACAGCTGTTACTGTTGTGAATATTATCATTACTTAGATAAAATATGCATCAAAGAACATATCTATATGTTCTGAATTTCAGATCGTTCTGGGTCGTTTTGCGTTCATCCTTTTTATATTCAGATTTTTTAATAAATTTCATTATATTCGTGGTTTTAGAGAAAGTGAATTTAGTCGTTTCAAAAACTTCAAAAACCACTAAAATGAGACTGTTGATAAATAGGCCTCCTCAAGAGGTGAACAACCCTTTTAAAACCTGTAGAGTGCCACAAAAATGGAGGAGTTGACATGTTTGCAACCCAATAAGTCACTATAGCTGTGCTCATGTTTAACCACATGCTATCCACCCAATATCCGCTGGGATTTCACAGAGTTTAGACCGTTGTTCAGGGGAGCAGTAAGGATCAGTTCAATAACAAGTTCAATAACAAGAGCTCACTGTTGTTATTTAGAGTCAAGTTTATTGTCGTTATGCCTTTTCAACATTTGACATCAACAGGAACCGTTCTTTTACATATTTGTGGGTCTTTGACATGAACTCAATATGGAGCAAAATTCAGTATTCAGTCAATCCAGTTAACAGGAGTAAATAAAGGTGAGTGCAAAATTAGGCTGGATGGTCAAGTGGTCGTACATACTCAGATTTCATTGGGGAGTTATTTGATCATCCCTCGGTAAAGGGGCATTTTTAACAGATTACCCTACAAACCTATAGTAATAGGAGAAGTGATAGGAACCTAAACCTCTCCTCAAATCCTCTCTGATCCACCATCAATTCCGACTGTTTGTCTCCATAGGCTGCACCTTTAATAGAATCTTCTTGATAGCTGCCCCGCTATAGGCCACTGCTTTTTGCCATTTAACCCACCTGAATATGACTTATCCGTTGATTTTTTTTTTCCACACCTGAATGCAAAATAAGGAGCGCCATGAATCATTTATACTGAAGCGCCCGCGGAAGAAACAGTCATTTCATTTCTGTGCAGAAGAACGAAACCAGAAAATGAAGTATCAAACGGAGTATATTTATTTTCTAAAATGCAACAAACATTGATAAACCGCTCTTTTTTTTATATTTTGTAGAAAAAAGGCAATTAAAAAATTGCAAATGATACAAGCAACTTTTTTTTTTTTTTACTTTTGCAAAGAAATGTTTGCAAAATAACTGGTTAAAATGTTCCACTACCATTAAATATGTCATCCTTAACTACTAGAGTAAAATTCCTAATACTTCATAAATGTAAGTTGCCTTTATAAAATGTATTTATAGTTGACCATGCTCCGTTTCTCATCCATTTGTGTTGCCATCATGATTATCTGCTTCTGGATAGCACCTGAAGCTAACTGTGCACATTACAATGGAAACGATACCCCCCCGAAATAAAGGGATACAAACATCCTTTAACTAGTGGCGTCCATGTGACTCCCCACAACCCGCCTTCCTAAGGATTGACCTCTGTACCTCCCAAATGTTTTTATACAGTAAAACTATGACTTTGGCCCATGGAGTTGATAGATACCATTAGCTGAAAGGTGTCATTATCCCTTTAACTTACAATAACTATGCAGTTGGTCTTCACCATTTAAAGGAGAACTAAAGGAAAGTAGTAGGCAAGAAATGCTACACATTAGGAGCAGAGCTGTCAACCCCCCTATTTTTTGGGGAGTTACCCAATTTTAGTTCCCTTCCAAGGGTCCACCCTACCAAATTCACCCTGTTTTTCGAAGGTTATCTTTAAATTCCATGGTGCGCATGCGCAATAACATTCAGCAATATCTTATGGGAGCATTTGCGCATGTGTGGGTACAGTTCGGTGGCATATGCGTGACATCACTTCCGGTCGGGGATTTGCCAAATGTAATATCACCTCCGGCTCACAAGAGTACTTAAATCAATATGGTCTCCTTGCACTTGTGTATAGTTGCCCTTGGCTCCGCTACCTTCATCTTGCCTCCTGTTTCAAGTTTCTCACAGTTGTGCCTGCAACTGATGCAGTGGTGTAACTACCAGGGGCGCAGGGGGGGTGGTATGATGGCACCCATAAGTGCAACCTCCCTGGGGCCTCTTGGAGCCACAATGAGGCTTTTATTGGATGACAGGGCAGTGAAGTCTTTGCGCACGCTATAGCCTGGGGAGCACAAATCTGGAGGAAGGAGGTCACATCTCGCAGCCGGGCCCACTTGCCTCAAGTTACACCATTCAGAGGAACCCTAGAGCAACTGCCACTTCCAAACGAGGCAGTAGCTACAAGATTTCCACAGCAGTTGCCCTCAAAATGATGGCCTACCCACATCCAAGACAGGGAGATATTGTGGAAGGCCTGGATCGTTACTGTGATACTGAACTGTCATGCTATATTAGTCACTATATTCAATGCAGCATTTCTAGCCATATTCATTTTTAGTTTTCCTTTAACAGTTTAAATTCCAAACCAGAAACCGGCAGAAGAGCAACAACAACAGAAACATTCAGAATAAAATGATGATTAAAGACCAACTGCAAGTTGCCTTACAACTACCCCTGTCTGTGTTATACGGAGTTGTAGGTAGAACCACCCCTTAAACCCACCGAATAAACACGTTTCAAAAACATCTGCCAAAGAGAAATAGAACTGGAGACCTAAAGCATATGAAATACACATTCAGTAATAAATTGATTAACTATGTCAGTCTAAATATCTAAATTCATCATAAAGGAACAGTGATTAAATAAGGCAAAACACTGATGTCCTCAGACTGCGAAATGCTGATGCAAACCTTGTAAAAAAAAGAAAACATTGTGTAGGATGTATTCTAAACACCTCAAACTTTCTACAATCCTTGACAGCAATGTTTATATTGTTACCGGCACGGGGGAAGAAGATTTCCGTGCACATGGAGTGACAGAAGGAGAAAAACCTTCCCCATTAATTATTTTTAAACGGCAAGAAACAGTAGTTTATCTCAACGATATAAGAACACTTGAGTCATCGAAAGCCTTTAAGAACACAAAGCAAGCTGGTATTATGAGTAAAATACATTTGGCAGACTAACTGTCATATCCTAAGCCTTAATACTGTTGTTCCAAACCCCAGACTACATACAAACTCTCACATCTAACAACTACAGGATCACTTTTATTATAAAGGTCCGACCATCTTTACCAGCCCTTAGAAAGTCCCCCCCCTAAAAATCTCATGGTATCTCCATCCCTAACAGCCAGATGTTAGAAACTCCCGCCTTGTGTTTGAAATCTTATTACCCATGTTTTTATCCGTAAGGATGTTTTATGCCTTTAAATTATGCTCAGCTTCATAGAATGTTTTTCACAGTGAGACCTTTCGCTAAATAGGCAAGAAAAACAGAGGCAACTTAAATATCCGCACACAGTTCTTGACAGAACAAACACATTTTAAACCCATATTGAGTCTTGTTACATCTGTGTTCTTAACTGAATAAAGTACCCCCTACTGCAAATAATAAGGATATTAAAAGTCACTGAGGAGTTCTGTGACCATATAAAGGCACAAGGCTGCAGGCTGAGTTCAGGGCAGGTATTAAAACATACATCCTGAGTCCCTTCCACTTCTTTAACCCTTCCGCCTGCTGCAAAACGAACAAACAAGCAGGTATTGATGGGTGGGCAAGAATCCATGTGCCTGAAAGCCGGGCCCTGGTTGGAGGTGATTTTGAAGACGCAGAGAAGAGTTCCTTCAAAATCAACACCCACATAAAGACCTACCACTAGAAAAAGGTGAAGCTTATCCATGGGAAAGTAGTGGATGCACTAAAATATTTTTTTGCAAAAGCAAATATATGCACCTCTACCTTCCTCTCCAACCATTTTCTGTTTAAAATGTCACCCCGCAAGGGCCAAAGTATCCATTCCATGTTCTCTGAGCCATACAGCTGCTATGTCAACAATTTGCTCACATACACTATATGGATGGGTCGTTCCTACCAAGAGCAATAGTTGGCCTCCAGCAGCAAACCGCAATGGATTAAGTGGTCATTCTGGTTGACACTTACTAGCCTAAAGGATGGAATACAGCTTGGTTATAGAGAGGCCACCCCGGTTATTCCACTCGAATGTATTATCAACACTGACATTCTAAATTGCACTTGTCCTTTTAATCTACTCTACCCATCCGGACAAAGGGTCAATGCACACACCAGTGACAATTGTTTTTGTGTTGCAATGTCACATCACACCTTATTCCAGGGGGCAGTTACTGATTTGATATATAGCTGGAAGCATACACAAGTCCTATGCAACTAGAGAGCTAGGAACAGGGCAAAATTAGTATTTATTAACAGCAGGCCTGCTGCATCACAGAATTGTGGACAAAGACACGGAGTTGGAAACATTTCATTAGAATAACAGCTCCCATAATCCTGTGGGCTTTCTTAAAACACCAACACTCTGATTAAATATATGTAAATGCAATTAAAGTATTGCACAGTTTTAAGCAATATAATGCATGACATACACACAGTACTTATACCTTTTTTTTGTAGAAAACACCCGTCGGCATGTTCTCTCACTAAGCTGAATACTACTTCTAATCATGTACCTATGCATCAAATAAAATCTTAGTACAATGTAAAAGTAACTCTGAAACCACCAAGAGGTTTACAATTTCCCTTGTAAATAAAAAACAGCATTTGCACGGAGACCAACTTTTTGTTGCAGAAAAAGCTACCTTACCCTTTAAAAAGTAGAGTTTTCAATTTAATACTTAACGCTAAAACTGCAATTAGAAATTGTTAGCGTTTGTTCTTACTCTCCATAATTCGACAGTGCTGTGTTTTGATTTGGAATTTTTATTTCACTTTCTTGCTTCTACATGAATACAACATAAACCAGATATCGTCAAGGGTGAATGCGACTTTTTTTGTTTTTCTTTAATCCTTTATTCTCTGATCTCAGAGATGGAAACCCTGAAAGACGGACATCATTTGGTGACTCTCATAACAATTTCTTTAGGCAAGCAGTTCATTCCAAATTCAATAATCTACATTTAACAACCGTTGTATGTAATAATTCTGACCAGCAGGGATTGAAAAAAAAAAAAAACTGGAGTGAGTTCCTTTTTATTTTTGTGCATTTAAAAACATCGGGTTCCCTGATGTGCTAGTCTCTGTGCCTTATCTCAGGATAAAAAGGACCCATGCCTCATTGTTCTTTGCTCAGATATATTGCAGTGAACGTTCTGAGCCGAAACGCGACGCGTTTCATGTCTCCGGTCGAGTCCGTAAAAACGAGTTCAATAGGAAATATCTGACTTCGGTGGAGAAAGCTGGTTTGGAGATGTGTTCTCAGCCAGATAATTCCTTCCAGTTTTGCGAAGAAATTCCAGCAATGAAATCTCCCTCTCACTATGTGATCCTTAAAAATGGCACACTAGAAAAAGATTGGTATGAGGCAGTAAGAATGGAAGAAGTTCCACTGTTTAAGGCCACCTACGAACTGTGCGGTGTCCCTCCTTACTGGTAACACTGGGATCGTTGCGTTGATGACATTTGTCTGATCTGCAGTAAAGTCTGACCGATGGACTTCTGATCCCAGCATCCTGTTAGCCCTCGTTAAAACTAAAAAGAATCCAAAAAAACGTTCCAGGTTGTGTCATACCCACTCCTGCACTGGACGTTTATAATAGGTTACGTTCTGTTGGACCCCTTTGTTCTTAAATTGGAATATAGTATATACCAAGACGAGGATACACAGGGACAATATACATGGGATGACCACGGCTATAGCGTTTACAGTACTGGGCACGTCGTTGATGGTGACCATGATATCCACATCGTCGTGAGGCAGTTGGCGGTCTTTACTGTTGTCAACTTCTTTTTGGTTACAGCCCATCCAGTCTTTGACAATCGATCGGGGGTAGCCCGGCTCCACGGTTAGCCTTTGGTTATCAAATTTCCAATACTCTTTTCCTTTATAGAAATACGTGTATACTGGGGCGGGGAAGAAAAAGCACGGGTGTCAATTTGAATCAGAGATTAATCAAAAGTAAAACAAGTCATTTTTGGAACTGTTTTGCCCCCCCCCCCCCAATGAGGTAAAATCTGTCCTCTAAACATTTTACAAACACAAAGATGTTCTAATAGTCAGAATGACGTATGGCTACTGACTTGAAGGCATAATTAATATACACTGTCAATAGACATGAACAATGTCAATGAATATGAACCTTACAGGAACAGTTGTGTAAAAATAAAAAATAAAAAAGGCTGTGAAACATAAATAATTTTTCTAATATAGTTATGTAGCCAAAAATGTAATGTATAAAGGCTGGAGTGACTGGATGTCTCACATAACAGAATCCAACTTCCTGCTTTTCAGCTCTCTAACTCTGAGTTAGTCAGCGACTTTAAGGAGGGCCACATGGGACATAACTGTTTAGTGAGTTTCCAATTGATCCTCAGCATTCAGCTCAGATTCAAAAGCAAACACTTATGAACCATATGGCTTCCCCTTAAGTCACTGATTGGTTACTGCCTGGAATAGGAGTCCATGTCAAACTTAAAGCTTGCTACAGGTATGGAATCCGTAATTATGGAAAGATCTGTTATCTGGAAAGCCCCAGGTCCCTGAGCATTCTGGATAATAGGTCCCATACCTGTACATGCTAAGATTTTTGCTCTACAATGTAAAAAATGTACTAAACATATTTATTATTACAGGGTATTACAAATTTATGCTGTCATTCAAGACATTACAAATTGGCTGGCCTACCTTCATATTTCTTACTGATTTAAAGCAATAAATAGCTGCAATTCATATATTAAGATACTATTAAAAATGTTAAGATGTTATTGTAATAAACCACTGCAGGTATCATTTATAGTTGTTTCTAGTACAGTTCTTAGATCCTGTGTTGCTCCACAATTGCAGTGAGCTTAGCTCAAGAAGGAGTTCCCTTTATAGATTTTGTGGGGTATAACCAGCTCTGCTTTTTATGTATCCACACTTCCAAACTGTTATTAATTTCCATCAACACCAGCAACCTGCATAGTGCGCCCCCACCCCCCACCATCGCTATATCTGTGCTGAAGGGTAATTACTAAAAACAAATCAATCTCATCCACACTTGGGTGTAGGTCTGCTCTGTTTAGGTTCCGTTCCTTCTATTAGGCAATTTGTATCCGCAGTGACCTTTCCCAAAATACTGATGGGTTCCACCTCTCCGCACTTGCAGCTTCTGCCTGTGTGTAACAGCCTCCTTCCATCTATCTCACTATGGTGTCTTCTCCATTTTCAGCGTGCGTTCCAGCATGGAACACATAAGTGCTCGCGAATCATAGCTATACAGTTGTTAAAAACTTCACTTATTTGTGCTAATTTGTGCTATGCTTTTCATTCAATTTTGAGCTTCCTCTGGCACTTTCAACTTAAATAAATATCACAAAGCATTCTAATTAATATTTATAACATTCCACATCCATTCATTGGTTGCCCACAATTTGGTAGGTGGTTTCATCCTTTTCCTAACTTGATTTCTCCATAACAACACATCACCTTCTTTTTAAAAATTGGGCTAATTAAATTCCCTCATTCAACCCATATGGATAAATTGTCTGCCATTTAAAAATAATTTGCTGTTCCCACTTCAATATTAAATTGTCCATATTACTCCCCTTTATTCTATCTTACTCTGATTCCCCTTAATCATCATATTTGAAAGTCCTTTCAAATCTCCCTCTGTGTACCTCTGCATAAAGTTGTAAAGAACTTACCTGGTGGTCTAGTGGGGGGAAGGCAGGGGCGCCTGCCTCCCCCTCGGCGGGGACACCCGCTGCGTTGGGCGGTCTCTGTTAGGCCGCAGGTGCCGGTGTCTTATGGCGCGTGCGGCGGCGCGCTCTTGTGAAATTTAAAGGCGCTGGCGTGATGACGCCAGCGCACAATGGCGCAAAATCTAAACAGTATTTAAAGCCCATTAGGGCTGTGGGACCTTGCCTGTGATAGGAACTTGTTCCTGGGGCTTTGTGCTTGTTAAGCTTCTGTATTCTGATTCTGGTTTTGACCCCTGCCTGGCTAAACGACTATCCTGACCCTTGCCTGAATATCGACTACCCCTTCTGCCAGGGGCGTAACTACAGAGGAAGCAGACCCTGTGGCTGCAGGGGGCTCAGGAGGTATAGGGGGCCCCATGAGGCTCAAATTCATACAATTTCAATACATTTTGGTAAAACAGGACAACCTCTAGATATGTTTGGGGCCCTAAAATTAATTTGCTGTGGGGCCCAATAACATCTAGTTACGCCACTGCCTTCTGCTGTACCCTCCTGTCTGATTGATTACTCGGTTTTGACCTTTGCCTGCCTGATTACCATTGACATCTGCCTGCCTCGACCCGGCCTGTTCTGACGACGATTCTGGTTTCCTGTTTTGTACCGTGACCCTCGGTCTAAAGACTCTAGATAACAGTCGTGCCCCTCTGTCTATCCAGAACCTCTTGCCTTGCACCTCTAATCTGGTGGCATCCAAGTAGCTGAGGGCTCCTCCCGAGGCCAAAGGCGGTCACACTACAGGTGAAGCACGAGCCGAGACCAGGGTGCTTGGCATTTGATCTGGTGTTGGGTGCCGACCGTGACAAAAGTCTATATAAGGCCTGTATCTGACATTTCTTTTCCATCATAGAAACTGATCTTTTTATAGCTACTCTATGTTCACCCACCCTGACTGTAAACTGCAACCAGTTTTTGCAATGGAGTATAAGTTACACATACAGCACAATCCATATACTAGATAACATGATTTACAGTTGTAAAATTCTCTGTTATATTCACCATGTCAATAATAAATCACCTTGCCCTACAATTAATATCTTCACATTCCTAATAAGGGAAATAACACACAGCTTTTATACATCTTTTTTATTTTATTTTCTCTTAAACTTGAGGGAGCTAACTTTTCTTTCAAGCTATTAACATGTCTATACATTATTTTGGGTTTGTCCCCAATAAAGGGTGCTAGATTTTTATCTTGTTCTAATATTCCCCAACTTTTATAATATCTTTATCTTGTAGCTAACTGCATTGAAGTCTAACACAATAGGGGCAACTTCCCCTTTATTCTCCAACCTTTTATCATCTTTACTTTTGGGAATCAGAAGTTATCTCTCCCTATTCCTTGCTTTCACTTTAGATTTTTTTTACAGTGTTCAGGGTACCCCCTCTCCCTCAATCTGTCACCCAAAGCATCTGACTGTTTATCAAATTCCTGGAGGAACTGTCCAGTAGGTATATTATCAACCCAAAGGTGGTGATGACAGCTCCCATAATTAATATAGGAATTGGCATCCACATTCTTGAAGATGGTGGAGGTGACAAATTGACCAAATTCTATATCAATCTTAAAATCCAAAAAGGTTATTGACTCCAAACTGAGTTTCATACAGAAAAAGGGGAGGTCATTCTAAGCATATTAAAGAACTCTTTAATAATTATTCTGACCTACTCCACACCATAATTATATCATTGAAGTAACGTCCCCACAATTTAATGTGGGGATACATTGGATTATGCCAGACTTCCTCCTCCTCCTACAGACCCCTGCATAATAAGGAGCAAAAAGTGTTCCCATCACTGTCCCGCAGATCTGTCTATAAAATAACCCTACAAAGTAAAAATAATTATAATTTAGTATCAATTCCATACATCACCCCCCAAAATCTTTTTGATCCCACGGTATACTATCAACCTTTTCTAAATAAAATAGTACAGAAAACCCTCATGAGGGATGCATGGGTACAGTGAATTAATATCGATAGTGACAAGGTAATAATTATACTTCCATTCAAATTCCTTTAACCAAGATAAAATCTCCATAGTGTCTCTCACATATGATGGCCAAATGTTAATGTATTTTATGACAGCATGAATTCTTAGGGGAACTATCGCAAAAATGAAAATTTTATATAAGCGTCAGCATACTGAAATAACAAACTTCATGCAGCAGTTGGGTGTCAGATAATCATTGACAGTTAGATCCAATATATCTTATAGGTGGGCTCCTTTTGCCTAGAAGATGTATTAGAGCTCACTCTATTAAAATCACCAGAAATCCTGTCTCTCTACATGCAGGATTTGTGCAAAAGGCAGTTATTTATTTTTTTTGTACTGGAATCAATTATTTGAATAAACATAAACTTGATTATTTGATAAACAATGCAGAGTATTTAATTGATTGTATTTACAAAGTTTCTTACTTCAGTATGAGGAAGCTTATATTAAATTTTCATTTTAGCGATAGTTCCCCTTTA
This sequence comes from Xenopus laevis, assembly GCF_017654675.1. Classification (NCBI taxonomy): domain Eukaryota; kingdom Metazoa; phylum Chordata; class Amphibia; order Anura; family Pipidae; genus Xenopus; species Xenopus laevis. The sequence goes on along the minus strand of NC_054387.1, from coordinate 45,741,375 downwards.
ATACTAATAAATGTGTTTAGCTGAATTGCCATTTTTAGTGACTAAATGTGGTTGAGGTCCCCATCTGTTGGTATTAGGATCGCTGTAGTGTCCCAATCAGATGTAAATAATTATTTTATTGGTGTAAAAAATTTAATTCTACTTGCTGTGTTGTTTAACTGCTGATACTTACATCCTTCTTTGCTCACAAAAGCTCCTTGAGGTGATTCTGGAATTCCTTTCCATATTGTGATTGGCTTGGGGTATCCTGGATCTGCTGCACTTTTTTCTTCATTGTATCTCCAGTATCGGTCTCCCTTAAAGAAGTAGGTTTTGCTAAAGGTCTCCCAGCGCAAGGCAGTGTCAATTCCTTCCCTTGGGAGGCAGCTTCCCAACTCTACAAGGCTGTGGGGATAACCTGGCTCAGCTGTGACCTCCTTAAAGACCCAGTACTTGTCTCCTGCAAGAGAAAAAAAAAGTTACTGTGTATCAAGTTACTACATATATATGATGGCACACACTACAAATAAATCAAAATGAACAACTAAAGAGAAAAAACAGATTGGAAAGGTTGAGGTCATTGAGTCCATGGGTGTATTGCAATGAAGGCTTGAGGAGGCACAGCCTTCCAACTCCAACAACAGTGAATGTTTGTAGATGTCTCTGCATTTATCTTGCTGTATGTTCTGTAGTATTATACATGAAAACTCCAATGTAGTTATACAATCATGTGTTCAGGGGCCATTATGAAATTGGTGCTGTATTTATACTACCATATGCTCTTGGTTCTTATACGTTAAACTAGCACTCGATTTATTCTGCTATGTGTTCTAAGTGTTATATATATGAAATTGGCGCCGTATTTATCCTGCCATATATTCTATGGTATTATACAGGTATGGGATCTGTGCTGCCGTGTGTTCTGAGGTGTATATATATATATATATATATATATATATATATATATATATATATATATATATATATATATATATATATATATATATATATATATATATATATATATACATATACATATATATATATATATATATATATATATAGAATTGGCTGTGTATTTATCCTGCCATGTATTATGTGGTATTATACATGATCTGGGCCATTTTATATGAAATTGGTGCTGTATTTATCCTACCATATGTTTTTCGGTCTTGTACGTGAAACTGGCACTCTATCTATTCTGCTTGATGTTATATATGGAATTGCCAATACTCTATATTTATTCTGCCATGTATTATAAGGTATCGTACAGGAATGAGATCCGTTATCCAGAAACCCATTATCCAGATAGCTCTGAATTATGGGAAGGCCGCCTCTCATTGACTCTATTTTATCCAAACAATTATAATTTTTTAAAATTTTTTTTTTTTTCTTTGTAATAATATAACAGTAACGTGTACTTGATCCAAACTAAGATATTGTTAATCCTTATTGGAGGCAAAACCAGCCTATTGTTTTTTTTTAATGTTTACATGATTTTAAGTAGACTTAAGGTATGAAGTTCCAAATTATGGAAAGATGCTTAATCTAAAGCAGGTTCCAAGCATTGTGGATAACAAGTCCCATAGCTGTACATGAAACTGGCACCGTTTTTATACGCTCATATGTTCTGGGGCACTGTTTTTATCCTGCCATGTGTTTTAGGTTATATGATATTGGTGCTGTATTTATCTTGTGATTTTTTCTTGGGTGTTATACATGTAATTGGCTCTACCTTTATATTGCAAAGCATTCTGGGATGTATGTTACATGAAACTACCACTATATTTATCCTGCCATGGGTTTTGATGTATTATAAGTGGATTGGCCCCATGGATACTATGAAAGAACCTGTGTACAAAATATCTTCATTTAGTCTCCCCAAAAACTAAAATCACTATGATTACAAAAAACATTATGAATGAGTCTACTTAGCCATAGACACTGTAATTCGATCTCTAAACATACACTCAAAACATACCATATCCAAATCAGACCAAACCTGAGAAAATAGAAAATAGGATAAAGGGTAATGGTACAGAACAGTGGAGTGCAGTAGTGTCGTATGGGAAACCAGAAGCGGAAGAAGCACGAGATGAAGGATATAGTATCTGATAGTTGAAACAAGAAAGGGGATTGGGAAGAGTAATGGCACAATTTGACAGCACAAGGGACAATATGAAAGTTAAAAGAAAAATAAAGATAGAAGGGACATTTTTTAAGGGATAAGAAAAATGTTTGTTGTTGGTGGCATTTCACCAGTTATTCATTCATTTACCTTTGAAAAAAACAAACTTGCCATCTGACCGTTCATAAGCTGCATCTATTTTAGGTGGAAGTCCCTTCCAGAACTGTTCAATTTGCATTGGGTATCCTTCCTGTACCTTGTTGTTACGAAGGCGCCAAAACCAACGATCCTACAAAAAAAAAGGTTTCTTTTATTCGCTTGTTTCTGCAGTCATCGTAAAATGAGGGGGGTCCAAAACACCATGTACGTTAGTAGCCTAAGACACTAAATTATTGCTTGTAGTACCTTAAAAACGAACATTTCTCCTCTAAAGAGAGCCACGGTATTAAAATTTCCATCACATATATTTGGCCTGGAGCCTGTACTGGGTGGCTTCTCTCCGAGAGGCGGTCGTGGTGGCCTTGGCTGCCTTTCATGTTTCCTTTCAGAGGTGGAATGGATCCGTCGTGGTGGGAGAGTGGGGAGAGGTCTGGTTGGCTCCATGTTTTCTGCAGGGGGTCCTTTAAGGCATGAAATAATAAAATAATATTAGTTAGAAACTGATCGAGCACTTGCCATTCAATCTGTGCCATGAACAATCACTTGTTCAATCCAATGAACATGGGAGTATGGAAACATTATCTTTTCAAATGATGTAGGGTAGAAAGGGGTAATTCACATCCTGGAATATAAGGGGCCCATTTACTAAGAGTCAAATTGTTTTTTCCACGAATCTTTAAAAACTTCTCGTTTTCCGATTTTTCAACAATTCAAGATTTATTGTCATGGGAAAATTTTTTTTCCAAAATGCATCAGTTAATAGTGCTGTGCCAGCACAATTCTGCACTGTAATCCATTTCTCAAAAGAGCAAACAGATTTTTTTTTATATTTAAATCCAGGTCCCACTGAGACACTTTCAGTTACATTGAGTAGGAGAAACAACAGACTGCCAGAAAGCAGTTCCATCCTAAAGTGCTGGCTCTTTCTGAAAGCACATGAACAGGCAAGATGACCTGAGATGGCTGCCTACACACCAATATTACAACTAAAAAAGATACACTCGCTGGTTCAAGAATTACATTTTATATCGTAGAGTAAATTATTGACAGTGTAAACAGTGTAATTTAGAAATAAAAACTACATCATAAAAATCATGACAGAATCCCTTTAAGTGTAAAAACCACGAAAACCACTAATACAAAACTTTGCCAGGTAAAAGTTGTTGGGGTCCTATAGAAGTCAGTGGGAGCTGCGCTGATCCTATTGGACCGTTTAAATCAATTCGGACTTTTAGAGGTTTCAGATTTTTTTTTCTCTAGGAATTACATAGTTACATAGTTAGTTACATAGTTAAATCGGGTTGAAAAAAGACAAAGTCCATCAAGTTCCACCCTTCCAAATAAAAAAACCCAGCATCCATACACTCACCCCTCCATACTTTTAATCAAATTCTATCTACCCATACCTATACTAACTATAGAGTTTAGTATCACAATAGCCTTTGATATTATGTCTGTCCAAGAAATCATCCAAGCCATTCTTAAAGGCATTAACTGAATGAGCCATCACAACATCCCCCGGCAGTGCATTCCACAACCTCACTGTCCTGACTGTGAAGAACCCCCTACGTTGCTTCAAATGAAAGTTCTTTTCTTCTAGTCTAAAGGGGAGGCCTCTGGTACAGTGATCCTCTTTATGGGTAAAAAGGTCCCCTGCTATTTGTCTATAATGTCCTCTAATGTACTTGTAAAGTGTATTTCATCCCTTAAATTTTTGGAATTGTTCAAAAAACTTGAATTTTTAGAGGTTAGCGAGGTATTCGTATTTTAATGCAGATCATTCGGCGTAATTTTCCGTTCATACTTTATTTGGATCTTTTAATAAATAACATGACATTTTGAGTTTGTGAGTTTAGTCGTGTTTTTAGAAACCACTGAAATCCAACCTTTGATATATAGGCCTCTAAGTGTAGACCTCAGTGTGTTTTTCACTGGCAATACACAGGCTTTTATAGCATACTGTCTGTGCATAAAGAATACATAAAGTTGTATTATAAAAACTGAAACAGTGACACTAATAATTGTAAATATACCAGCATTCCCTTTATATGAAGTCATTTTGCTTTAACTATGTCACATATGGTTTAGGAGATATTTTGCAAGTTACAATTTATAGCACTATTGCAATATGCTGGAAGGACACTAGATGGCACAGGGTTTTCCCTATTTTGCTAAAGAAGACAATGCCGTCGCACAGGCTTATATGATCATTATCATATGATTGATATAGTCAAAATTATTATGATCAAGTTGCAGTCGCTGAAACAATGTTTTCATATACATATCACTAAACTGTAAAAACATGTCAATCATTTCTCCTGGTCATTCAACCAGTAAAAGCATTATCATCTTAAATTTCCCCTTTTAAAACTGTGCTTTATTACCTTAATCACTGTGCTATTTAAACCTACATTGACATAAAAAATGGTTATCACATCTGTGCCACTGTGACAAAATTCTCTCTTTTAAATATAGCTAGAATCTCAGCCATAAAGCAGGACAGGACTGCTGCTTAGATTGGGCCGCTCCGCAGAGAACTTTTTTTTTGTAACAATGTAGCTTTATTGAAAAATATTGACATAGTACATATCAGTGTCATCCCCTTGTATCAGGGTTGCAGAATGGTGCATTCATCATTTTTTCCAAGGAAGGAAAAAAAACAGTGTAGATTTATGTCTAGTATTTGTCTATTTTCCAAGAGAATATTGCAACATTATACGTTTTAACAATAACTGAAACAATTAAAATACCAAACAAATATGCAATCCGTGTATAATATGGAATAAAATATCCCAATATTCGCTATATTTTCCGTGTTATTAATGGAAGGGGTCAATATCAGGGGTGGATCCCTTAGGAGAGAGGTTCTCTGCTGTGGGTGCACACATTTGGGGAGGGTTGTGATAGGTTGGATTTAAGCGGTCAGTTAAACAGGATAACCAAACTTTTAGATACTTGTGTGGGCAACCCCATCTTATATTGATCAATTTATAGATTGGTAGGGCTTGGTGGACTAAGGACTTCCAAAGGGATCTCTTGGGGGGATTTGGGTCTTTCCTTTTAGTGGTAATACATGTGTAGCGCTATAGTAAACTGACTTGTGCTAGGGCAGTTTTAGCTACTTTCCTTGGTGGGCTGAGACCACCGATGAGCTCTCTTTCTCAGGGGTAAGCTCTCGCAACGGTGTGGAGGCAAGGGTGTATTGTAACTGTAACCTGGTGCGATAGCACAATGATGGGCGCCAGTAGTTCTTTAACAGTTGAACAAAGAACAGTATTTATTGAACAATAGCACATAGATCATTTAGCACATTGATCCACAATGGAGTATAGAACATACACAGCAGCATAAAGGAAGCATATACTCACAGCACGTATAGGCTGAATCCCCACAGGCTAGGGAATAAACAGCAGAGAGTAAGTTGACAGCATGTGATGGGTATTGCCCAGTTTTCAGGATATCTTCCAGTGGCAGACTAGGGGAACTCCTGACATCCCTATCTCAACACTTGGTTCCTTACTCTGGGTCAGTAATACCCTGGGATCTTAAGCCCTCTAATCTCCTCGGTGGAGCCTTGAGCTGCTCAACTAAATAACCTCTCTATCACTCCTAGAGCGATCTATAAAAGCTGTCTAATTACTAGGGCCAAGGCGCCTAGGGTCAGCACTACCCATTCCCTTCCAGCCTGCTTGGTTGGGCTAAAGCAATGGACCCAGAGCACATGGTTCCTAAACCTTTTATACTCTGGTGTACACTGTGTGAACTGCAGGGGTTACATAAGCACAAGGTCCCCATAAGGACCCACTGAGGTGTCCATATTACTAGGGATGTGCCTGTCTGTAATGTGTAAGGGTGTCTAAGATTTTAACATCCCTACACGTGTATTAGCGTAGGCTAGCATTATAGATATCAGAATTCTTTCTGCTTTAGTTGGACCTAGATCCTGTACCTGGTTGAGCAAGATTAGGTGGGATCTAGCGAAATTGGTAAGTCCAGTATTTGAGATATAAATTCTGTTACAGAGGACCAGAAGTGGTTAAATTTAGTACAGGCCCAGACCATGTGAAAAAAGTGTGCTGGGGATTGATGACAACTGGGACACTGATCTACATTGGGACTATTAATAAATTTTAAGATCATTGTTTAGATTGTAAACTCATCTGGTCAGGGCCCTCTGTACCTGCTGTATCAGTTATTGGTTGTTATTATATGTCAATCTGTAGCTTCAATGTATACACCCATTTGTTGTACAGGGCTGCAGAATATAATGGCACTTCATATAAATATGTGTTAATAATAATCACTGTGAAATGCCTGCATGTAGCACTAAAAAAAACTAAATAAAACTTACAAGACAACAAGAGTCCCAGATATAGTACATGACAGAGCAGTATGTTACATATTGCTTTTCATTTTTATGAGTTTCAATAATAGCAGAAACCTTGCAAACATATTTATTTAGAAATCTTTATGTACCTACAAACTCTGCTGTACCCAGCATGCAATAGAGCAGTTTCCCTTTATAAGAGGGAATTCAGTGCTTCCATTTCCCTATAATGAGAGTCATTTCGGCTACAGCTATTTTTATGGTTGCAAACCTCCTGTGACAGTCACACGTTTCTGGGTAAAATAACACAATAAGAAGGAAATTTGCCATTTGCAGCTTTTCTTTTTTTGGATATTTAAAGCGGGCAGGAATTTTGTTTGTAAAAAAAAAACTATTTTTGGATGACTCAATTTTGGGAATCAATGTTCTTTTCCAGGAATACTTAACTCAGATTTCAATTGATATTTTTAGTTCAGCAAGCTAAAATGCCTTTAACTAATGAGCGAATAGATCAGACAGCATAGCTGAAAGCAGGAGGATGGATGTTGGGGGGATGCAGTTACTTTCTGAGCCCCCCTGTACCCCCAGGCCGTGCTGCAGTCACTGGGTCTGCTTATAGTTAGGTACAGTAGTTACACCAGTGCTGTCACTAGGTTTGCCACCTTTTTCGGAAAAAAATACCGCCCTTTCTATATATTCAGATTTTTTCCCTATTAATAAAATTGGGGTCAAGTATAATTTTTACTGGTCAGGCCGGTAAAATACTGGCCAGGTGGCAACCCTAGTTGTCACTGAGGTTGCAGATATATCTGTCTGCACTGGGCCCCACACATAGTGAGGCTAATGAAGCCAATGCACGGAGGAAAGTTACAGATAGCAAGTATAGTAGTGCAAGATGGCTCTAGCAGAGCAAGTTGACCGTATCTGGCCTTTGGCCCCCACTCACTGTTGCCCAACCAGCATGAATACAGTAGTTCAAGTACAAACCAATGAACCGCAATAGTCAGACACAGAAAAGCCATCAGTTAGATAAGGGCATATTAAAAGTCATAATGACAGTAGAGAAACAAACCTTTAATACTGGGCCGAGATCCAACAAGCCTGCATCCATTGCCTTATTTGCTAAACAGAACATATAAATTCACATTTCTCTCCTCCTCTGCAGAGTGCCCGAGGCTGTTGTAGGACTGAGAAAAATCTCGGAATTAATAGGCGGACTGACGGCTCCGGTAATGATAAGCCCTGTGCAAATAAGCCCAAATATAAATAACAGCCACACTTTCATGGCACTAATACTTTGAAGGGGAATCATGATTAACTGGTCCTTTAATGAGCCTTTTCATCTTCTTTCTGGATCAGTCTTTAGTTTCCCAAGACAACATAGTTGATGCTAAATGCTAACTGCAATTCCCATTATTCACCCCAACAGCTAGAATGCTGGGAGCTGTGGTTCCTGCAGCTGGCCCTGCCAATTTGACACTCATTAATAGGGATGCACATTTGAAATTTTCCTCATGTAGCTGATTCGTCGATGCAGACTGTGCTCTATTTTACAACAATGGGCTGGTCCCTCTAAGGAGCCCAGAGCAGTGAAATTTCAGTCAGATAGACAAATAAGATAAATATTTGAGAGTGACTGCAGATTTACAATCTAGGATGTCCTCACAACTATAGGAAACCATTGAAACTGTAAAGGTGGCCATACATGGGCCGATAAAATCTGCTGACAGACTAAGCCGGCAGTTTATTGGCCCTTGTGTGGGGCCATCAGTTGGGCTTCCCCGATCAATATCTGGGCAAAAGTCAGGCAGATGTCGATCGGGCAGGGTAAAAAAAATCCTGTTGGATCGTGGCTGCATCAGTTCGCTGATGCTGTCCTGCGATCCGATCGCCCGTATTGCCTCCATTCTGATCTGACTGTAACCCTATAAAGCTAAGGGAAGGCCCAAACACATGTTTTACTGAAATGAGGGGCCTAAAACCAAAAACAATGAAGATCTCTGTCTTAAAGGCTTGTCCTTTGTGACAGTAGCAACACCATACATATCATGGCTGAATTGCTTGATGACAGACAAAAGAAACGCCCCTTTTTGTGATATAATATGGCATAACTAAAACTCCATTACCTTTATGACGTCACACGTAACAAAAACTTAGAGAACACCCATTTAAAGCCCCCCGTTGCTTCCTCTTGGGGTGGTGTAGAAGTGGATACATTTAAGCTCTGCCCCTTTGTAACGCCACACAGAGGAGCCTTACCAATTCTTACACGCTATGTGTGTGGAGTACAGTCACACTGTACAGTCACTCTGACTGGTTGCTTAAGACTAAAGTCTATCAAGTCTATCGAGCAACAAGCTCTGGTTATCTTCTCAAAACAATGAAAGCCATGTATTTAAAATGAGAGTAAAGGCTTCAGCTATAGGTACAGGGCCTTTATGATCATGTGTCCTAAATACTAACACTGCTATTCCATGCTTCAAGATCTCCAGTCAGGAGAAAACAAGCCAATGTGGCGGCCATGTTGAGTCTCTTGCTGACAAGAGGAAAAGCAACCTGCATGAGGAGAGTATTATGACTGACTTTCCCTTGTGTCCGACTTGTCTCCCAGGCTATGTTCAGGTTTTGGGTATCTCTCTTATCACATTACACGGTATGACTGCCGCCTGAAGCAGACAGATAATTATGACAATTGTACCAGTCTGTTCTGAGGCACGGAGAAAAGGAACATGAGGTAAACACCACTAGGGAAAACAAACTAAGAAGCTCCAGCGCAAAATGGCTGCCATTAATTTTTGTAGAGACATCTCCGTACAAGAGATGAGATTATATCAGGCAAACAAACAGCGCGTTCTCCCACAGTTCACCTGAGGTGAAAGCAGCGACACAAAGAACACAACAGCCTTGTCGGAGAATAGTCAAATGATCCCTGACGGCCTCATTATAAACAACAGCAAAACTGCCTCGCTTGCATGCATGCCTTGTGGAAATGAGATCCATGCAGGGAAGGCAGGTAGGTAGTCAGACAGCCTGACCCAAAAGGTTGTGCCTGTTTGATGGATTTAGAACAAAAGGGCTGGGAAAAGGCTTTCATGTTGTTTCTGCAGACGTGACTTTGGAAAAATACATTTAAATGACTAACATTCAGCTGCCCTACAGTAACTGAAGCTATGAAGTATGATAGGGGTCACTCAGGCTGCCTTAAATTAATGCACAGAACATGCAAATGGATGTGAACTACAGTTCCCAGCATCCTTTGCACGTCACTGGCTACACACCCCTAAAATCTGATTAGAAAAAAGTTTCCAACCCACTTTCTATCATCAATGGAAACTATAAACATGCAATTTTACATCATTCACTCCTGAAAAAATGTGACATCTTGCTTTATGGCAGGGATCACGAAAACATGCTCAGAACAACAGTTGAAAGGAGAACTAAACCCTAAGCTAGAAATGCCATATTTTATATACTGAACTTACTGCCCCAGCCTAAAGCTTCAGCAGCCTTATAACAGTAATGATCCAGTCCTTCAAACTTGTCACAGGAGACCTTTACCTTTATTAGGAGTGTCTGTGACACTGCACATGCTCAGTGTGCTTTGGGTTGCTGTTGAGATGCTAAGCTTAGGAATCATTGTAAATCATCTAAAAGAAAACGAGGTTTGTCTGTGACATAAGCTGATGCTACAGGGCTGAATATTGAATTCTGATGCTAACTGCACTATTTTTTCAGAGCAATGTAATGAGTATATGAATTAGTTACTAATATGCCTTGTATTGTGACATTTATATTCTAAATATACACTGTATATTGTGAGTCCAGAATCGGACTAGTAGGTGCAGGGCCCACTGGGGCTGCCACTCCAGTGGCCTCCAGCGCACCCCTACACCCCCCTATAGGGGCCGACCGCTACCCGCGGCCATCAGCAGTCTGAGGGAGAGCCGGCAGGGTTTAGGTCTGGGCCCTGCCCCTGTGTGAGTCTGTCCCTAAGCTCAGGTAAGTGACAGCAACCGTAAGCCTGTACTGTCAATCAATAGAAAAGAAGATAGGGGGCATCTTTGGAGGCACAGATCTACCCTGCTAAAGGGTTGTGGTTGCCATAATACGCATCATTTCTACCCTATGTCTTTATTAAAGGAATTTTTCAGGGTAAAAATAAAAACTGGGTAAATAGATAGCCCGTGCAAAATAAAAAAGGTTTCTAATATAGTTAGTTAACCAAAAATGTTATGTATAAAGGCTGGAGTGACTGGATGGTAACATAACAGAACACTACTTCCCTCTTTACAGCTCTCTTGGTTTCCACTGGGGTTGTAACAGGCAGTAACCAATCAGTGACTTGAAGGGGGGCCACATGGGTCATAACTGTTGTTTTTGAATCTGAGCTGAATGCTGAGGATCAATTGCAAACTCACTGAATAGCATGCCTCCCAACATTTTGGAAGTAAAAAGAGGGACAAACATTTTTTTCGCACGTAGAACAGGGAAATTTTTTGACCACACCTCTTTCTGTGGCCACACACCCCTAATTACCGTGTTCATTTTACAACATTTGGCAGGTTATGAAAGTTTGAAATTATTTCTCCTTATCTAAACTGTTTTTTTGTGTCTCACAATTATTATAAAGTATCTTATTTGCACCTGTTAGTTGTTGTGTGCTCTCTGCTAAAAGCCAATTAAGTGAGAAACTTTGTTTCTTTTTCTGGCTGTTCAAAATAGGGACTTTCCAGTACAAATGAGGTTGAGCTGTCAAAAGAGGGACTGTCCCTCTGAAAAAGGGACAGTTCTGAGGTATGTGAACAGTTATGTCCCATGTGGCCCATGTTCTGAGGTATGTGAACAGTTATGTCCCATGTGGCCCCCCTTATAGTCACTGACTAACTTAGAGAACTGAAAAGCAGGAAGTTGGATTCTGGCTATTATGTTAGACATTCACTTACTCCTTCATACATTACATTTTTGGCTAACTAACTATAGTATAAACATTATTCATTTTGCACACCCTATCTATTTACCCATTTTTAATTGTACACTGAACTGTTCCTTTAAGCTTTAGTTGTCCTAAGACACATTGCATGAAAAATCATTTACAGCACTGCTGCCTGTAGTGTTCTGTGGCAGATTTATACATGCAACAAAAGAACAGGATTCAATACATTCACATTTTCTCAGGATCACTTTAACTTTTCAGTGCTGTCCCTGTATGTCACTTGAATTAACATGAAGATGTCCAGCATATAGAAGAAATAAGGGAGCACGCTTACAACTGCTGCCGTGTATCCAAAGTACCTCCAAGTGTTTATTGCGGAGAAATGAGCCTTTTATGTGCAAGGAACGGCACAGCATTGTTACAGGCTCCATTAAAAATTAAACTAGGTTACAGTTTGGTAATATCCCTTTAAATATCCTGCTCAGAACATAAATTGCCAGTTATATTGTTGCTCAGAACATAAACTGACGGTTATATTGTTATGGGAAACCCAATTAGCCTCGGTTATTATTAGAGATAGAGCTAAGGTTGCACTGAAGATCCCTTTAATGGGATATAATGGGAGATTATTTGAACTGTAAATGAAAACAGGTGAAACGTTATTTGACTGTGTATTGCTGCCTGAATACGGCCGAGCTCCAACCAGCAATCTATCCACATAAATAGCCTGCCAACCACAAGCGCAATCTGTAAGACGACTCCTGCTTTCAGCACAAATGATCATAGAAAGCAATTTATCATCAAGATTCTGGGAGCGTCACGCGTCCTTTTCCTGGAGTGTATAAAATCAATATTATTCCAATATTCTCAGAGCCAGCTGCCTTCTCTGACATCACAAGGTTCTAAAAAAGAATGTTTGTCAGAATGCTGCACAGCTATTGGCTGACAGACACCAGTGCCCAGCCAATGGAAAAGCGAAGCAATGGGGACATAATTTTTTCTGTTTATTCTTTGCAACAACCAGTCACCCATTGTCCTTAGGGAGGGAATTATTGATGCAAGGGAAACGGCAATAGATAAGGAAAATAAATGTTGAGGCTTTAATGGAATGAGCAGTGCAAATTAATGCCAGAAAATAGGGAAGAAGCTTGGATTACACTGTGCAAATCTGGGAGAATAGATAATAATTATTTCATAAATTGTGCAATATGAGGGTTTAGATTATTTTCTTTCCAGAACATCCCTTCTATGTATATTTAGATACATGTAGGTATGTGTATGACCAGAATGAACAGGAAGGCTATCTCCCTAGGGTTGCCACCTGTGGGATTTTCACTCGGACAGCCCGGTTTTCGGATTTCCAAATTAGGAAACCTGGCCAAGTATTTTAAATTAATGGTTATAACCCCACCCAGACGTCACAGTCACACCTCCGGCTCGGCAACCAACCCCCCCCCCTCTGACATCATCTGCTTGCCCCCTGCCCGGTCTCACTGCCAGTAAAAGGTGGCAACCCTAGATTTCCCATAGATTCAATTTTAATCAAATAATTACATTTTTAAAAAAATATTTCCTTTTCTCTGCAATTATAAAACAGTACCTGGTCTTTGATCCCAGCTAAGATAAAATTTAACTTTATTGGAGACAATAAATCCTATTGGGTTTAATTAATGTTTATGCCCAGAATTGTATTTATATATTTTGGTGGGGCTGCCATATTGGTTACCTTAGACAGCACATTATGAGGGTATAGGGTATGTGTACACAGGACATTTCTTCTTTATATATTTGTATTTGCAGAGGACCATTTGTCTGTATGAATTTTGTGGTCACAGCCTCATTGCACCCCAAGCTTAATGGTTTTAAAAATTTGTGGTGAGCACAACTTTCCCTTTGTTTGTTGTTATATTTGTATTTAATGATGGTGAGCTATAAATTCATTCATTCTATGGAAATACAACTGATAATGTGATGGGCCATGCAAACAAGTAGTAGGAAGGAATTCAAAAATATTCTGCAAACACACATAACTGAAGACATGCAGTTTACAACCAGTGTTCCAAATAGAGAAATACTTACCATAGATTTTCTGGATTCCCTGTAAATCATCCTGGGGAAGCTTGAAATTACGAGTTTCCATGTACTGGTAGAAAGGAGCCATGATTGCACTGGGATCATTGGAATGTTCCAATCCTAAGGCGTGGCCAAGCTCATGGACCGCAACTAGGAATAGATCATTTCCTAGAGAGAGTGCAGAACACAGTATGTAACATGAGATTACTGCTCGCCATGCTAATGCAAATGTATTCAATTAAGTCATATTCATGCCACCTTGAAGTTATTTGTTTACATGTACTGCAGTCAGGGGCCCTTTGCCAGAGTGTGAATAAAGGGCCATAAAAGGGCAGGGACTCGTGGGCGTGTTGTCAGAGTTTGGGTGGATAATGGGTGCAGTTTTATAATAACTGCGGATTGGCTGGGAAGATAAGGGGCTGGCCATATTTCATTGCAGCCCATATTTCTTGTTGGCAGGGCCCATCACCCAGAGGGCCCAGGATGAGCTCCTTGGAACAAGGACCCTCCTAACTTAGTAATACAGGGCCCCGTTATTATTGATGGCAACCCTTCATGTACAGGGGATATATGTACTGCACCCTGATCGTTTGCCTAGTAAGGAGTCTTATTCATAAACTGGAAAACAGGAAACTGCCAAATTTTGGCAAACTTAAAAGGCGTGGGTCACCTTTAAGTTAACTGTTAGTATGTTATAGAATGGTCAATTCTAAGCAACTTTTCAATTTGTCTTCATTATTTATGATTTTATCGTTTTTGAATTATGCGCCTTCTTCTTCCTACTCTTTCTTCGGTTCGAAGGCTGCAGTTATTGCTAATTTGTATTACTCATCTTTACTGAAATCAATGTATGGTTGCTAGGGTAATTAGGACCCTAGCAACCAGATTGCTGATATTGTAAACTGGAGAGCTGTTGACTGAAAAGCTAAATAACTGAAAAACCACAAATTATAAAAAATGAAACCCAATTGCAAACTGTGTCAGAATATTACTCTCTACATCATAACTACAAGTTAACTCAAAGGTGAAAAGCCCATGTAACCTATTTAACAAACGGACAACCTCAAACTGCCGCACCCTGATACAACCCCCACCCCTGGTTTGTTTGAAATCGAGTCCCGTTTGTGGTTCCACCACTTCAAGAGGACTGTTCCTTATAAGCTGAGAATGTATGGAAACTGAATGAAATCATGTGTTTCTATGCAAGTTGGTTTTGTAAAAATGAGACTTTATAATGTGAAACTCAATGAAAGCATAAAAAATCAAGCAGTTTTTTTTATCTATCAGCTTTAATGGAAAGCTAGCTGTAGATGTACATTACTTTATATCAGTTCAAACTCCAGACAGACCAAGCAGGTCCTCTTGTCCCAAACATCAACATAAAACATGACAGGGAGCTGAGGAAGTTTTGCTGATGCCCTGATCCACCAACAAACAGCTACTGCCATATCAGATCTGGACAAATGATCAGGTTACACATGAGTGTGAATTCAGTAAATTCTAAGATTGGCCTACAACTGGCTCATTAGGAAGGAAGCCATAGCTAATTATACTCTGTATTCTACAAATTTCTGATTTTTTTCAGTAAGTTTAAATACTTTTAACCTTCAGCCTATAGAAAGCTCTATAAGTATCTTTATAACACATGGCTGACCACTGTCAGCACCACCAATGGCCGTAGCCTTGGCATGAACACGTACCATCATGATTGGAGTTCCCAAGAGTCCAAGGTTCATCAGAGTCAAAGTGCGTATCTCCTCCTATACCCGGGCCAGGAAAGTAAGCGTGAGCCAGGAATCCGCCTTCTCCATCAAACGGAGAACTGTCTCCATGGAAACCAGAAGCAAAAAAGATCATGATGTCTGCCTCCTTCCTTTCATTTTTGATCTCTGAGTAGGGGATTTCTTCAAATGTTAGAGGAGTCACCTTCTGCCACACGTCAAACGCCTGACGGATCGCTTTCCTGGTGTCAAGCTCTCCTACTTTAGGGGTGTAGTTGTGAATACTGAAAGACAAAATCATAAGCAATATTCCAGTAACTGACAAAAGACATCACATTTCCACCAAAGACAGGACAATGCAGATGATAATATAGTGATTGCCATAGACTCCATTTGCTGGAATGAATCAGAGACATCCCCAAGCAGGGCCTTGTAATAATGTGGCTTAACTGGTAGAGATAATATTCATCAATGGAAATCCTCATAGACAACCAGATGTAACCTGTTACTGTAGGTTACAGGACTAGGGCACGCTGATTAACTGCTGTGAACAGGGGTGTTTTTGGGTTCTTGAACGAGGCAGCCTTTTGTCGCCGGCCCCCTTGCAATTGTGCTCTCTGCACTAGAAGATCCGAAATTCCAATTTGCTGCCCCTGGTAACCTACATCCTACCACATGGCAGCAGGGCCCATGCATGTGAACTTTATCTTGCCCCATCTTGTCAATAACTGCTGAGGATTCTGGGTACAGTAGTACATACCAGATGTGGCTTAGAGTTGAAATCCCTAATGCACATGGCTTTAAAGCCAGCCAGTTCATTGCTGATCCCACCCGACACTTTCCTTCAGCAGAGAAGAATTGTATCTCATTACAGATGTCTGGCATTTTAGCTGCTAAGATCCAAAGCGTGCAAATCCCAATTAAATAAATATGAATATGTTGGTACAGATACACCGAGTTCTCACAGGCTCAGCATCTGGGCCAGGAGCTTTCTTAGCACTCAAATAGCTGCAGCAAGATTTTATCCTGTGACGTGTATGCATAAAGCCTTTTATTTTTTTTAACATACAGGAAATAATGTACCCCCTACTGTAAATTAAGGATTTTAGAAATCACTGAGGAGTTCTGTGACCATGTAACGACACAAGGCTGCAGGCTGAGTTATACAGGGAACTCTGAGTATTACTCATGTATTATAAGGGATAATGTACCCCCTACTGTAAATTATAAGGATATTATAAGTCACTGAGGGGTTCTGTGACCATATAAAGACACAAGGCTGCAGGCTGAGTTATACAGGGAACTCTGATTATCACTCATGTATTATAAGGGATAATCACTCATGTATTATAAGGGATAATGTACCCCTACTGTAAATTATAAGGATATTAGAAGTCACTGAGGGGTTCTCTGATCATATAAAGGCAAAAGGCTGCAGGCTGAGTTATACAGGGAACTCTGAGTATCACTTGTGTATTATAAGGGATAATATACCCCCTACTGTAAATTATAAGGATATTAGAAGTCACTGAAGAGCTTTGTGACCATATAAAGGCACAGGACAGGGAACTCTGATTATTATCAAATAGGGACTAAAGTACCCCCTCTTGTAAAATATAGGCATATTATAAGTTACAGAGGAGTATCATGGCAATATAAAAACATGAGACTGAAGGCCAGGTGTTTTTATACAGGTCATGGAACTCCGAGATGACTTCTAATATCCTGATATTTTTCAACAGGGGGTATTTTATTATAATACACAAGTTTCATGTCATGGGACAGAAATGACACCACTAAGCTCCGATTATAACCAATGACATCACTATGCACCGTTTATAAGGATATAATTTACAGGATATTCAAGGCTCTTGTGTATTATAACCTGCTATATACCTACCAAAACCCCTTCTCTCTGCAGCAAGAAAAATGCAGTTCTTTAAGCACTGACCCACCAACAAAAAACAGATCGTCAATTTTATTTGTCTGTTGCAGTATATATAATTCTGACTTCTAAGTGCGCCCTGTTGCTAGTTTAATTAAGTCCTAGCAACCAGAGAACAGTCTAAATTCCAAGCCCAAGGGCTGCAGAACAAAATGCAAATACTATAAAATAAAACCCAAAAAATAAACAATTAACTGCTACTTTAAATACTTTCCACCCTTTCTTTCGGCTTTACTCTACTCCATCTGTGGATATAAATAGGCCGGCACATATAACCTAAAAAGATATTTATAGCTGGCATCTTCTCTTATTCCAACATCTCACTGCTGCAGCTTCCAAAACTGCAGATGGGAAGAGTGAAAAACCCTGAGTAAGTGAAAGTATGTATGTGACTAACCCAATATAAACATGGCATGGGGGCTACAATTCACTTTAAAGGGGAAGTAAACTCAGCTTGCACATGGGGCTATTGTGGTAGTAAGTATTTAAAAGGTTAGTTCACCTTCAAATTACATTTTATTATGATTTTTTAATTGATCTATTTTTTAAGTTGTTAAGCAGCTTTCCGGTTTGTAATTTCAGCAGCAGTCTGGTTGATAGGTTACAATTTACCATAGCAACCAGGCAATGGTGTGAATGAGAGACTAAAATATGATAGGAGAAAGCCTGAATGGAAATATAATTAACAAAAAGTAAAAATAAAATTGTAGCCACACAGACCAATTAGTTTTTGGCTGCCAGGGTCAATGGCCCAATTTGAGAGCTGGAAAGCAATAAAAAACAATAAAGAAATAAAAAATGTAGACCAATTGAAAAGTTGAATAGAATAGGACTTTCTATAACTTACCGGTAACAGCAATAACATTGCAATGGCAGCCCTACCCACAGCAAAATCATTTTAGGGCTCTGCTTCCTCTATTGTAGCACCCCTGCAACCAATAAACATACAGGTATGGGACCTGTTATCCAGAATGCTTGGGACCTGGGGCATTCCAGATAAGGGATATTTCTGTAATTTGGCTCTTCATACCTTAAGTCTACTAGAATATTATGTAAACATTATATAAACCTAATAGGCTGGTTTTGCTTCCAATAAGGAATAATTATATCTTAGTTTGGATCAAGTACTGTTTTATTATTATAGAGAAAAAGGAAATCATTTTTAAAAATGTATATTATTTGGATAAAATGGAGCCTATGGGAGACGGCCTTTCCGTAATTCAGAGCTTTCTGGATAACGGGTTTCTGGATAGCAGATCCCATACCTGTACACCAGTTGCGCAAAAGAAATATGAAACAATGCAGTGTATACTAGTTGGATATTGTATCCAATTTGGCCCTCAACACAGCTGCCCAGCAGAAGTAAGTGGAGTGAAGTCAGCAACAGATATGGCAGTTTTGTGGGTGCAGCAGCTATAGACTGAATATATATGTAGTAGTGTTCCTCTAACAATCCTTAAAATTCAATTATAAAAAAGGGAATATTGAACAATGCAGTACAGAGGTTTCATAGCAACCATTATTAGTAATGTATTCTAATGTAATCACTGCTAAGTATATTTACAAAGAGCCGGTTTGAGGCTGGCAGTCTCAGAAACGCCTGTTAAAAATGCATTTTAAACACTGAATTATTTATTTTATGAACTAAAAAGACCTTTTAACCATGAATAATTTAATAATGTGCAAAAATATTTTTCTTGTGAAGTTAAAAGAGTCACATGACTTTACATGCATGTCCCTTTGTGAGAGCTGAGCGCATCGGCAACAAAAGCACATGGAAATAAGTTCCAATATGGCACCTTCGCTGCCCAGAAAGAGGAGGGTATTTAATAATGCAGGGGCTAAAATGGTCATGTACAGTTACCAGAAGAAACCAATCAGACCTTACAGACAAAAGGCAGGGTTGATTCCCAATAATTGTTCTGATTTTTGATATGTGTGGCCTCTATGGCCCATTTCTCTGCACTGTCAGTAAAATCAGTATGGCAGCTGCGTGCTGGTGCAAAAAAAAAAAGTGCATTATTTACTTCCTCTGTTACAAGCAACCAGATGAAGAGATGTGCTTATAGAAGCATCAGTAAGGTTGTGCTCTGGGCTCAAGAGAAAAGTGATTGGCTGCTGGGATAACAGTGACAGACAACCAATGATGACAAATTGCTCCTAAACACTGGCTTCTTTTTTTATTCACGACTGTGAAGCCACCAGAATGTTGCAGCTTTAGGGCTGCCGTGTACCTATTGCACTCCCTTACTGTACAAGGGTAAACATTGACAATACAGCAGCAGAGCATATAGACATCTCTGCAAGCGCCAATCAAATAGGAAATGAGTGCCTAGAGTAGTACCGGATATAAATCCAGAGCTGGCTCTATCCCCTGATTGATCAGAGGGAGGAGAGCAGCCCAGGAAGCAGGTAGAATCAGAGCCCTGAAATGCAGAATAGGACTAGGTAAGCGCAGGGGGCTTTGGATTAAATCAAACATTTTCTATTTATAAGATTTACACCCCACCTGTAAGTAATGTGCTTTTGCCTCCACTTTTGTCCTGTTAGTGCATATCTCTTATTCCTTCTTCTATGGCTTAAATGAGGATGGTCAGGAACTCCACAGCGAGGCTTCTTCATCCACCTGTACGGGAATGAATAAGAACATAAAGAGTTTCACTGCTCTGCACAGCAACCTAAATTGCATCGCATATACCTCAATAGAAACCAGCAAATAAAAAAGCAGATTGGCAACTGACAGGTTTGGAATTCTAAAGCACTACAGAATGTGTTGGCGCTATAGCAACGATAATTATAATTATCACTCTGCACTTGCATTCATAAACAAGCCCCTATGTCTATGCAGTAGTTACCTGTGGTTCCCTATCTGTCTGATCTTGTTCAGCCTTCTCCATGGTGTCTGTGGCACTGTACATGCTCAGTCTGCTGCTGGCAATACTTACTGGGCATGCTCAGTGCTAATCATCAAACTCTTTGAATCCCTACTGATGTTACTATGAAGGGGTGGACAAAGACTCTTTAAAGATATTGAGCTGAATTCAAGGACAACTTTAATGTCTAATCAGACAGAGGGCTGTTATATCTTTAGGCCTCCCGGCAGACTAACAGGGTTCTGATTGTTTGAGAGAATCTGTTTGGTTCAAGTCAGGCCCAGGGGGAACTTCGGGGCCAGGCTCGATTTGAGTAAGTATTTATTTAAATCCAAGAGGGACTTACTCATCGTGGCTGAGAATCTTATATCCCTGGAGGACTATAGGAGCATAAATCCGACACCGTATACATATAAATTATACCAATTGAAAACAATTTTAATTGCCTTCCTCTGCGGCAAAGGCATTATGGCTACTCCTCACATATTAGCATATAAAAATAAACAGATAAGTAAGACTGTGCATGCTGAATAACTTATGGCCATATGTCTGACTATTTATAGAAACATGGAGCAAAAGTATTTTGACTTACTTTCACTTTAAGCTGCTTAGATCAGGGTATTCGATTACAACACAAGACTGTGAGCTCTTGGCATTGCACTGGAATCTCTCTGGGACAGATCAAATACTTCAAAAGGTTCTTAATTTAGAATGCTAAGCATAAACAGACTCTGCTTTGGTGTAATGCACAGAAGGGGTTGGGAGCAGGCAGGGATGGGCACAAAGCAACTCTGCAACTGTATAAGTAATATTATCACTCTACACTAGGTGGCAGATTTTGGCACAATTTAATATAAAGGCTGTGCTTTTGCCTTCTACTCTCAGGGGTGTATGTAGTAGTTCTGGAATGTTCATCTGCATCGCTTCTTACTCTCTAATAATCTGCTCTGCTGAGCATTTCCTGAGCAGCCAATGGCAGGTAGCTAAAGAAAGCAGGTTTTGTTGTCTCCTCGCTCTGAAAATGGTAAGCATTTGGAAATACTTGCTAAGGGCAGAGGCACACAGGCAGATTCGGGGAGATTAGTCGCCCGGTGACAAATATCCTCTTCTTCAGGGCAGCTAATCTCCCCAAACTGCCTTCCCACAGGCTAGAATGAAAATCGACGGCGGGACGGCATTTGGAGCGTTTCGTTTTCCGAAGTCGCCCGAAGTTTCCTCGTGATGCAACTTCGGAAAATGAAGCAATCCGAGTGCCATACCGCCGGCGATTTTCATTCTAGCCAACAGGAAGGCTAGGGAGGGAGTCAGGGAGATTAGTTGCCCTGAAGAAGAGGAGATTTGTCGTTGTGCGACTAATCTCCCCGAATCTGCCTGTGTGTCTCTGCCCTAACGGGTCTCAAGGTGTTTAATCATGTGTTGGTGGGTGCTGTATTATCCACAGTGGAGGAGGCATATGGATTTCAGGTTATGTCTTAATATGACGTAATAAAATTGTTTTACATATGAGTGATATCCCTGCATTGAGCACCAACCACTTGTCCACCATTAATGTGGACAAGGTATTAACAATTTTTGAAGTAACACTGGAGTGGTTTAAAGTGGGTGTTGTTTAATAATAGGTAGTGGTCAACACTGGCTTCCATTATCAGCCCTCCACTACGTAGGCCCTCAGTACTGGGACAGCACTGCTTTATAGTATCTAACCAATCCAACTAGTACCATAAAAGGGGTTGTACACAATATGGCCATCTTTCTATTGTTCTATTCATTCAGGTCGACAGATTGTAACTGCAAGTGCTACTTTTCACTTCCTCATACACTGGCCAACATGTTGCATGGACAGATGAAAAATATAAACCTGGCAAATCGGCAAAAAGCCCAATATTGTTATACATCAATATCGTTGGAGAAATTTAAATCATATGAAATGAGCAGTGCCCATCACCGAAGAAGATACCATGCATATTTTTTTCTAAATTCTATGCCCCTCCCCCAAATAATCTCCCAATTCCAACAACAATCACTTACTCAATGGTCATTTGGTCCAGCTCTCCGGTCACCGGAATCCCGTAGAACTGCTGCATTGCTGAGACGGCCGACTGCATAGCTTTTCCTGATTGTAAGGCGGATATTCTGATGTCGTACGGAAGCAAATAGCCATATGTTTTCAACCAGCGCTGGACACAAGAAGAGATTGAATTATAGATGAATCATGTGGCATTGTAACATTACAGGCTGAAAAACAGACACGTCTATCCAGTCCAACCTTTCTATCAAAAATTCCAAGTTATCTAGATAACTCTTGGACCTCCAAATGTTCAGCTGTACAAATTCTGACACAAAACACGGTGTAAGAATTGTCAGGAATAGAAGGTTGCCAATGCCAACTCCTGCTCTAGTTTAACCGAAAATCGATCTGCCTTGGCGCCCTATCTTCTGCAAAAGAAGGAGAAAATGCTTTACTCTAAAATGCAGAGTTTCCTACCTGGTCCCATGTATATACTGTATATAACTAGGAGTGAATCGTCCGAATACCAAACTCGAACCTTAGGGGGAAGTAAAGTCAAAAATAGAATAAGGCTAGAAATTATGTATTTAACATAAACATGAACTTACTGCACCACAAAGCATAATCAAACAAATGATTTATGCTTTCAAAGTTGGCCACAGGGGGTCACCATCTTGTAACTTTGTTATACATCTTTGCAAGACCAAGACTGTGCACATACTCAGTGTGGTCTGGGATGCTAAGAGATCATCATAAATTATCAAAACAGCACAAGTCAAATAATATCTGCCAGAAGCTGATACAGCAGGACTGATTAATAATCAGAATATGCAGACTGCACTGGGTCCTGTGTTATCATGTAATCTAATGTGGATTTTATAGGTTTTGTATTGTTTAATACAAACTTTCTCCAACTCTGCAGAACCAGTGGCTGTTGCAAAATAATCCTCCAAATAGAATCCCAGTTTATCTGTTTCAATTTGGCTCCATGATCTTTGTCCCTGCAGCTGGAGTTGGAAACAGTAAAGGGGATGTAAAGGCAAAAATAAAATCCAATACAAATCTCTACACAGTCGCTGATTGCTCTACAGAAACAAACAAAGCTGCTTTAGTTCTGCATGGCTGGGAGGTAAGGGGGGGCTCCCCCTGCTGTTCATAAGTATGATTGTTTCCCTGCAGAGCAGTTAGGGACTGTCTGACAATTCCTATTCACAGCAGTAAATGAACGGAGAATTTCACTGCATACAGTCCGGTGTCTTATAAAAACTGTACACATTTTCTAGTTAAAGTATATTGGAGATAGGTTTCTTCTTCATTAAAGAAAGTAAAAATGGCCTTTACATGCCCTTTAATCTGCACATTTGAGAAAAATCCTGTAATCATAAAAATTCACGGTCACATGCCAAGAACTTAAGAGTTTGGGTTTAGTTTGGCTTACTCCTGATTCAAATCCTGAATTTGATGCATCCCTAATTTAGTGATCATAGGTGTCATTGACTAATTGCAGGGCTGGGTACAAAGAAAAAAAAATTGGACCAATACCATTATTGTGCCTTTTGCACCCTGCCCTGAAGGTACAATAATTGGCATGGTTAGAGCCCTGCCCCCTGTGTTCAGCAGCATTGTATTCATAAGGCCAGTGGTATGCACCCCCTATCTTGCGAGATAGGGAGCACCTGCAGCTGCAGCCACACTTCGGATTAGCCATGCACTTGTCAGAACTGCACCTTTTTAACCCCTTAGTGCTATTTTACTTGTGTGCAGGGTGTCAGTAAATAACCTCCCTTATCTCCCCTTAAAGGGATACTGTCATGGGAAAATATGTTTTTTTCCCTAATGAATCAGTTAATAGTGCTGCTCCAGCAGAATTCTGCACTGAACCCAGTTTCTCAAAAGAGCAAACAGATTTTTTTATATTTATTTTTGAAATCTGACATGGGGCTAGACATATTGTCAGTTTCCGAGCTGCCCCCAGTCATGTGACTTGTGTTCTAATAACTTTCAGTCACTCTTTACTGCTGTACTGCAAGTTGGAGTGATATCACCCCCTCACCAGCAGCCTAACAACAGAACAATGGGAAGGTAACCAGACAGCAGCTCCCTAACACAAGATAGCAGCTCCCTGGTAGATATAAGAACAACACTCAATAATAAAATCCAGGTCTCACTGTGACACATTCAGTTACATTGAGTAGGAGAAACTACAGCCTGACAGAAAGCAGTTCCATCCTAAAGTGCTGGCTCTTTCTTAAAGCACATGACCACGACCTGAGATGGCTGCCTACACGCCAATATTATAAATTTAAAAAAATACACTCTGGTTCAAAAATGAAATTTTATATTGTAGAGTGAATTATTTGCAGTGTAAACAGTGTAATTTAGAAATAAAAATTAAATCATAAAAATCATGACAGAATCCCACTTTCTTGCAAAAACATTATTTCCAAAAAAATATTTTAGTTATAGATGCTGCCCTGTTTGCTGGTATTTTATGGCAACTAAACAGATGGCACAGCAGGCATTTGGCAGGAATCAAATTCTCTTTAGCCCTTTTGCTCAGTTGGCCCAGTGAGAGAATGATTTCTTTACTTTAAACAGCTGATGCAACTTGACATTCTTCTCCTAGTTAAAGGGGTTGTTCATCTTTAAATTTACTTTTAGTATGATGTAGAGAGTGATATTCTGAGACAATTTGCATTTGGTTTTCATTTTTTTATTTGTGGTTTTTGAGTTATTTAGCTTTTTTTTAAAAGTGTTTATTTATACATTTTAACTTACAACAGAGAGTAAGAACAGCGGTAGTGAACCATCACACATTGCATCGCTCAGTAATACAGAAGTACATATATCATAAAATCAGTAGTGGCATTTAACAGGTGTAGCTCAGTGGGTGGGACAGGAAATAGTCAGGGGCTTAACGGCCTATTCGGGTCCCTGCAGGAGGGGGGGAAGCACCAGGTCATGATCCGGGTTTGCCTCCAGCCAGGGCGACCATATCTGAGTAAACTTCCCCGGGCACCCTCTGGCTTCGTATGTTAACTTGATCAGGGGCAGAGCTTTGTTGGTCTGCTGGATCCATGCCTGCTTCGTAGGTGGCTGGGGGGCCATCCATTTGGACATCAGCAGTTTCTTCGCATAAAATAACAGAGCACGAAACAAGAGTCTGAACCTATTGAGAGGAATAATTTCGTCTATCAGCCCAAGGAGGCATACTTCCGGCGTACATGGTCCTGGGAAGGCCAGTTCCTCAGACAGGTATAGTATAATGGAGTTCCAAAAGGATCTGATCCTAGGGCATGACCAGGTCATATGGGCAAAGTCCGCTCCTCCCCCACCACATTTAGGGCAAATGGCACCCGGGTTCCTGCCCATTTTCTCCAATTTGCTTGGCGTGATATATATTTGATGCAGAAATTTAAGTTGGACAAGTTTATCTTTCAGAGCAATCAGGCCAGAGTAGATCGAGTCCTTGGCCTCCTCCCATGTTTCGTCTGTTAGTGCTGGAAGCATAGTTTGCCATTTGGGCAAGGCCCTGTCAAAGGGAGTAGTGCCTGTTTTGAGCAGGGCTTTATAGAGCCTGGAGATCAGCCCCTTGCGCTGCGGGTTTCGGAGGACAAGTTCGAAGGAGGGAGTGACATATTGTATAGTCAACCCCGAAAACTGGGATCGGAATGCGTGTCGAAGTTGCATGTAGCGGTATAATTGAACATCCCGATGCCCGGTTTGGTCTTTAATTTGAGAGAGGGTGGGGAACTGCATGTCCACCAACAGCTCCCCCAGCAGCTTAACGCCCCGTAGAGGCCAGTAGCTAAAGTCTTGTAAGTCTCTGAGGTGGTTATTTAGCTTTTTATTCACCAGCTCTCCAGTTTGCAATTTCTGCAGTCTAGTTGCTAGGGTCCAAATCATCCTAGCAACCATGCATCGATTTGAATAAGAGACTGGGATATGAATAGGAGAGGGCCTACATTAAAAGATGCGTAATAGAAAGAAACATTTGTAGCCATACAGAGCATTCGTTTTTTAGAGGGGATCAGTGACCCCCATTTGAAAACTGGAAAGAATCAGAAGAAAATGGAAAATAATTAAAAAAAAAAACTACAAAAAGAAATACTAAAGACAAATCGTATAGTTGCTTAGAATTGGTCATTCTATAACATACTAAAAGTTAACGTAAAGGTGAACCACCCCTTTAAGGGAAAATGTTTTATGTAGCAAATGCAGAATTCTCTGAATTGGGCAGATAAATAACTCTTTGGCAAATACTTGCACCATGTCAGCTCTATAATATGAGCAAAAATAATAATCGAAGAATTATTTGGATAAAATTGAGTCTTTGGGACATGGCCTTCCCGTAATTCTGAGCTTTCTGGATAACAGGTTTCCGGATAATGGATCCTATACCCTGTATATAAAATATTGCATATCTGACCACATTCTTCATTAGGATTTAGTTCCCTTTTAAAAGATGCAAATCAGTGAGATTTTTTTAGATGCCCACGTCTGATCTTTACAGGACACCTGCTGAGCCTACTGAACGCTGTGCCAATAAGAAAGAAATAGCCCAATGGCACGAGATACAATATATATGTTTAAAAGCAGCAGTAGGGATTTAAAGAGCAGGATCAGTGCACAAAGATCAGTTTAATGTGCCCCGCTGCTGCCTTTGGAGCAGAAAGTTTGCATCTGATGGGCTGATAGCAGCTTATTGCTTTCTCCTCCGAGCTGGAAGGGCTCCCAGAGATCAGATGAATTTCCCATAGAGAGACAGGTTGTGTATTGTAATATTTATAAAGCACTTCTATAGGCAATGCTGCCCTTTAATCTACCCCTGCTCTGGCAAATATCTAACATTTCTGTCTTTCAGTTCTGCTGGCTGCAACTGCTCTTATTAAATCTTTCTCTGCTTCATTTTTACCCACAATTTGCAGTCTCTCCTCGTCTTCAACCTCTTTGGCTTAGAAATGTGTCGATGCTACAATTTATACCAACCTCCAGTGGTAGATTAATGAGATGTGAAGCCTCTAGGCTACATCCACAGGCCCCCCTTCTAGGTTACTGCTGGGTCCGCATAAGTGCAAATCCAGGAATGTGAGCACCCTGAGCTTTCTACACTGGGTCGGTGCTGGCCAGTGACTTCACTGGATCTACACCAGGTGCATGCACATATCTTGCCTGCCTTCTTCTCCCAGCAGGTGTGCCTGAACAGACCCATCAGCGCAAATAATAATACATTATATAAGAAAAAATGATAGAAATAATAAATGAAAAAAAAACCTATGGCCCCCTGATCACATTGGGCCTCTAGGCTATAGCCCAGGGGAGCCTATGCATTAATCCCCCCTGCCAACCTCTCAACAGATATGGACTACAGTTTTACAGAGATAGGGTACCATTCTTACCCTTTTTGGAAAATTTTGCTGCTCTGATGATCCACCCCAATTAACCCATTTACCGTACTCTTTGATCCGCCCTGTTACATCCCCAATTCTAACACCCTGTATGATTTTGGGAGATCATAGCCTCTTTAAAGTAGAAGGAAAGGTAGAATTACTGGGTTGCCATTTTGTTCTGTGACCTAAGCATTCCCTGTGCTCGTCCAGGATGGGAAAGGATGTTTGATGACAATGTTATTAATAGGGCAAAAAGTACCCCAAGTCAATGCATTTTTTTGAAGAGCAGTGCTGGCATAGGGTAGGCAGTAAGCAACTAGAATCAGTGGAGGGTACCGATCAAATTGGCACTCGGCCTGGCACCTTTTTCAAATTTTCTTACTGGCAGGCATGGGAGGATACATTTATAGTCTAGGGGCATAGTGTGATCAGAGGCCTATTTCGTTTTTTTCAATTATTATTTTTATTTCCTTTCTTTTAATATTCATTTTTATTTGCGGTACTGAATGCGTGCAGATCCAGTCCCTGGCACTCTCCAAACCTGACCCAGCATAAAGAGCTTGGTGCACGCGTGCCTGGATCTGCATGCATTCGAACCCAGCAGTAGCCTAGAAGGGGGGTCTGTGGATGGAGCCTAGGGGCCCCACAACTCATTAATCCACCACTGCGGGTGGGTACGATGAAAGGATCAATGGTGAAAAGGGTGCGGAGTGGTGAAATAAAGGGAAGGACAAGTGCATATTGAGGACAGATAAGGGAAGAAAAAGTGTAGGATTAGAACAGATCAGGCACAACAAAATGGCAGCTCCTTTTTAAAACGTATAAACATACAGAGAAGAAACGTTGTGGGTGCATAATATTTTCATATCCTTCTGGCAGCACCCATCCTTAGGAAACTATGGAACTTTACAGAGCATGGATGTTCATGGACAGATCAATTAGTGTGCTATTCCTTTCTTCTCTTCTGACAATTTCCAACATTTCAGCCATTTTTAGCTGTGTCTTTCAAATTCAGGTTTAAACACTGGTTTAAAAAAGAAAGAAAAAAAATATATATTGGTCTCAGGGCCGGAAATACTCAGCGTGTGGCCGTTTATAAATTAACAGCGTCTCCCTGTGAAACATGAAGATTAAAAATAGCTTTGCCATTGCTACACAATTCCCAGCTTCCCGCAGGAGAGAGATATGAATGGCCAGTCGTTTCACACCATCTGCAGCAATGGCAATAATTCCTCCCTGGCTTTTATCTGACTTTCCTATAAAAGTTTATATTATGTCTCACATTTCTATTTGATTTAATTTATCTGATATGTCAGTGTCTGAAACAATATTAGCATTGCAAGTTAAAATGCAAGTTAAATTAAAATGCAGACTAAATGGCAACTAGACATGGTGCTCACATTTATTCTTGTTGACCTGCTCTGGAAGGTTTCTGTTTAAGTTATAGTTAAGGGCAGATTTAGAGGCTAGAAGAGAGGTTGCATACTCAGAGGAACTCCTTGGCCAAAGGATTAAAAGTCCTTGCCCAACATAAGATTAAAATATGAAAATGTGCATAATCATTATTATAGTGTAAGAAGGAGTCCTTTAATAAGTAACAATGAATTGAATCAAGGATCGCCAGTAAACCATAGACTCTCATAAGCTTTAGGTTTGGTGCTCAGTAAACAAAAGGGTTGGTACCCTTCCACAATATATATATGTGTTCTTCAGCATCTTATGACCTCTCATCAGTAGCTTATGAGAGCTGTTCCTTACTAGCTTTTGAGGGGTGTTCCTCAGTAGGGATGTAGCGAACGTCGGAAAAAAAGTTCGCGAACATATTCGCGAACTTGCGCAAAAATGCGAGCGGTTCGCGAACGGTTCGCGAACCCCATAGACTTCAATGGGAAGGCGAACTTTAACATCTAGAAAAGACATTTCTGGCCAGAAAAATGATTTTAAAGTTGTTTAAAGGGTGCAACGACCTGGACAGTGGCATGCCAGAGGGGGATCAAGGGCAAAAATGTATCTGAAAAATCTGCCTGTGTGTGCTTGGAAGAGATAGTGTAGGGGGAGAGCTGTTAGTGATTTCAGGGACAGATGATAGTAAGTTTGCTGGCTAGTAATCTGCTTGATACTGCTCTGTATTGGAGGGACAGAAGTCTGCAGGGATTTGAGGGACATTTTAGCTTAGGTAGCTTTGCTGGCTAGTAATCTACTGTTCTCTTTAAACAACTGCCATACGTTGACCTTGTAGGCATTGTTTGCCCAGTTTTTTTGGACGCAGCCACTGAAGCACAGTTGCCAGAAAAAATATGCCATATAAATGCTGAAAATAGTAATTTTTCGCCATACGTTGACCTTGTAGACATTGTTTGCCCAGTTTTTTTGGTTGCAGCCACTGAAGCACAGTTGCCAGAAAAAATATGCCATATAAATGCTGAAAATAGTCATTTTTTGCCATATACGTTGAGTCAACGTATGGCAAAAAATGACTATTTTCAGCATTTATATGGCATATTTTTTCTGGCCTCTGTGCTTCAGTGGCTGCGGCCAAAAAAACTGGGCAAACAATGCCTACAAGGTCAACGTATACACTACTACAGCGGTGGATACGGATTACGTAAAATATATTATGGCTGCTTGAAAAAAGTCACTCCGGTATTTTTTCTGGAGACGGTAATATTATGGATATTTAGACAGAATGTGAACAAGGTCACACAGCTAGATGGCGGGTTGAAGAAAACAGTGTGCAAATAATGCCTACAGGGCAAATAATGCCTAAAAGGTCAACTTATACACTACTACAGCGGTAGTAAAATAAAAAAAAGTAAAATAAAAAAAAAATGAATATTAAAAAAAAAAAATTAAAGTTGGTGCTGCTGAACTACTAGGAGCAGCAGATTAGCACACCAGTCCCACTCCCCAACACTGCTAGACTAATAGCACTGGGCTCTTATAGTAGTAGTAGTAGTAGTAGTAGTAAAACAACAAAAAAATAAATAAAAGCAGTCCTTACAAGGACTACTGTTATTGCAGCAGTCAGCAGATGAGATCAGAAGCAGGACAGCTGCCCACTGCAGCTACATACAGAGCACTGCAGTAGAAGGTAGATTACTAGCCAGCAAAGCTACCTAAGCTTAAATGTCCCTCAAACCCCTGCAGACTTCTGTCCCTCCAATAACAGAGCAGTATCAAAACGATTACTAGCCAGCAAACTTTCAACTGTCCCTGAAATCACTAACAGGCAGCAGCTCTCTCCCTACACTATCTCTTCAGCACACACAGGCAGAGTGAAAAAACGCTGCAGGGCTTCGGTTTTTATAGGGAAGGGGAGTGGTCCAGGGGAGAGCTTCCTGATTGGCTGCCATGTACCTGCTGGTCTGGGGTGAGAGGGCAAAAAAAAGCGCCAACAATGGCGAACCCAAAATGGCGAACGTCGCGCGACGTTCGCGAACTTCCGGCGAGCGCGAACACCCGATGTTCGCGCGAACAAGTTCGCCGGCGAACAGTTCGCGACATCTCTATTCCTCAGTAGCTTATGAGAGGCGTTCCTCTGTAGCTTATAGGAAGCGTTCCTCTGATGGTGTTCCTCAGTAGTTTATGAGCGGTGTTCTTCAGTAGCTTATGAGAGTTGTCCTATGTAGCTTATGAGAGTTTTTCCTCTGTAGCTTATGAGAGGTGTTCCTCAGCAGCTTATGAGAGTTGTTTCTCTGTAGCTAATAGGAAGTGTTCCTCTGATGGTGTTCCTCAGTAGCTTATGAGAAGTGTTCTTCAGTAGCTTATGAGAGGTGTTCCTCTGTAGCTTTTGAGAGGTGTTCCTCAGAAACTTATGAGAGTTGTTTCTCTGTAACTTATGGGAGGTGTTCCTCAGCAGCTTATGACCTCTCATCAGTAGCTTATGAGAGCTGTTCCTTACTAGCTTTTGAGGGGTGTTCCTCAGTAGCTTATGAGAGGCGTTCTTCAGTAGCTTACGCGAGGTGTTCCTCTATAGCTTATGAGAGTTGTTTCTCTGTAGCTTATGAGAGGTGTTCCTCAGCAGCTTATGACCTCTCATCAGAAGATTATGAAAGTTCTTTACTAGCTTTTGAGAGATGTTCCTCTGTAGTTTATGAGAGGTGTTCCTCTGTAGCTTATGAGAGGTGTTCCTCAGCAGCTTATGACCTCTCATCAGTAGCTTATGAGAGCTGTTCCTTACTAGCTTTTGAGGGGTGTTCCTCAGTAGCTTATGAGAGGCGTTCCTCTGTAGCTTATAGGAAGAGTACCTCTGATGGTGTTCCTCAGTAGCTTATGAGAGACGTTCTTCAGTAGCTTACTAGAGGTGTTCCTCTGTAGCTTATGAGAGTTGTTTCTCTGTAGCCTATGAGAGGTGTTGCTCAGCAGCTTATGACCTCTTATCAGAAGGTTATGAAAGTTCTTAAGAAAAGTCCTTGGTTATCCTCACTCCACTATATTCAGCAAGCTACCCAGGAGCTACTCAAAAAACATAATCGATATAAGTCTAAGGTAAATGAGTGCTCACTGGGAACCTTTCCACAGGTTTTACTTTAAAATCATAATTTTATTAAGTTAATTAAAAAACAGGCAGACGTTTCAGTCCATATATATATGGCTTGATAAAGGGCATATAGCTTGCCCGAAACGTCGCTGTACTGATGTGTTGAATATACACTTTTTGCAAAGATTGTGTGCTGCTCCATTTCTTTTTCTGCATATTGAGTGGGGACAAGACAGAGTCTCCAGTGGGAGCGTGCACCAATACTTTTGCTTAGTGCGCTGGTAAGAGTGCTGGGGCAATTGCTATTTTATATATATATATATATATATATATATATATATATATATATATATATATATATATATATATATATCATGTATTCCTCTTACCTAGATTTGTTTTGTCTTTAATCCAATTATATGTACACAAATGGACGTAATTTACTGAAAACATTCTACAACAACAAATTGTTTCTGTATTTTTTTGGGGGTTAGCAGTTAACTGTATGTTCTAGCCTTTCTTAAATCAGAGTTACAACTGCATAAACAAAAAAGGGATTACAACAGGTGCTGGCATAAAAGGCAGCAAATAGAGTAAGAACACTTTAGGGATCCAGTCACAAGATGACAGAGCCACTGTAAATGGGGCACAATAAAATACCAAATCGAGCAGGTAACTGCCTCTTCTTTATCCTCTGCTGATATTTACAATACTTGGACTCTTAAGGCCTCAGACATTGGCATTAGCCATGCTGTAAGATTAACCGATCTCATTCATCATCTCTTTAAATAACCTGTATATATGTATATACATACAATGCAACTTTAATAGCCTCTATTGATTCATCTCAATTAAGACAAGTTCAGTTTGCCATTAAGCCCAGCATTCCTATTAAAATACAACACTATGATTTACACTTGTGCTCATAAAACCCCTTATAAACCCCTTTATAAGATGGTTGTAAAACGGGGAGTACTCTGTCTGCTTTTACCCTTTTAATAATTCAAAAAAAGCAGGGGAATGGTAATAAAAGCCGAGGCAAAGTTCCAGCATGTTTCTAGCAGCTGACCCATTAGAAGAAAGGTTAGATGGAGACACCGTACTGATCAACCAGCTGGTACAGGAGAAGAAAGATTACAATGCTACCAACTGATAACTCACACAAGAATGATCATTGAGCTGACACAGGGGATAAAGGATCACAAGCAACATCACAGTTAGAGAAGCACTACAGCCTCATCTCTTATAGGGGTACAGTGTTGAAATATGGTCAACCAGCAGGCAAAAAGTCTACCAGATGACACTGCAAACATGTCTGATGAGCCAGTTACACTAGGGGGCACCTGCTAGTGCCAACATGAGTGCTTTGTTTGCACACTATAGGACTCCTTATGATTGCAAGTTGTTACACTAGGCACAATTATATTTTCAATATAGTAAAGTCAAAGCAATTCAGTAAAGTATTTGCTCTGTGCGCCAATATTACAGCTCCAACTTTGCTGAACCGGACAAGGATCAGCCCCAGCGGGTGCCTTATACATTACACCTGCCTCAAGTTCACCTGTATGTCACACCAATAAGTGCTTCTGCTTAGACAAGGGAAGCCAATCTCCCCACTTTGAGCCTTGGTACAATACACAGCCTGCTCAGTCCTGTCCCTTCATGTCCTTGGTTAGACACCTAAAGGTGAGACATCAACTATTGATCTGTTGCCAAGTGTCACAATGTGTGATGGATGCCTCAAAAGTGAGGGGCACATGGAAAAAACCAACGTCTTCCTTTTAAAGATTATTTCTTATCTCAATATACATGTAGTCATGCTGATTAACTGGAAATAAAATATGAAGGCACAGTAATAAATACCGAAGGTCATAAAAAAGATAAAACACCACAGATAAAACACTAGCAAGGTTATGTATCAAGTGGGCACAGGGCATTCCCCAAACGGCATTCATTCTAATATATTTACCCTTACTGTACTGTAACACAATTAACCGTAAGTGACATTACCACAACTAACCACAATGATCATATGGCAACACTTGAAACTCCTTTCAGTTTCCCAGTTGTAATGTAGTCCATTGCCCTTGAAACAAAATTTAAAGTCCTTTTTGAATTCCCTCTGAACTAAATTACATGGGTGACGAAACAATGATATATATTCAGATGGTCCTTGATTTTGCCTTTTACAGGAGAGCTTAAAGGGGACCTGTCACCCCAAGATTCTTCCAAATTCTTTTCTGTCATGTTAGTTGAGCAAAATAAACTATACTCACACTATATTCATTGTTTACATTTTGTTTTCTTAAGTCTTGGAATTCACAATCATAGTAAGCAGGCAGGTGCCATTTTGTAGACAAGGCAAGTTGTGTATCACCCCAAAATCTTGTGTATGCGCAAGAATGGGGGACCTAATGACCATGCGCAGTGCCCTACACAATTATATAGTGTGAAGAGGGAAGGGGAATGTAGGGAGGGCAGTGACATACAGGAAGTACTAAATGGAAAGTAAAAGTAAGTGGCTGCCCCGCCTCTATGCCTGAGGCATAGAGGAGGGGGCAGGTAATATATCATTGACAGCGGAGAGTTTTAAATGAGTTTAGAAAAGGTATGGATGGTTTGAAGAAAAAAATAATTTGGGTTTCAAGTTTAATTTGCAAAGGACTTTCATTATACAGCTTTTTATGTCTGAATGACAGGTCCACTTTAAGTGTAACAAAGAAGCAGGATAGAAACCTGCACATAATGTTTTGGGTTTACTAGCTGAAGGCGACCACAGACCAAGCAGTGACGATCTGTGCTTCCAGAGCTGCCAGGACAATACTGGGTGAGAAATATAAGAAGGGGGAAACATAATGAAGGACCCACAAAAATAAGGCTATTTATAACATAAAAAGGGAAGTAGAAGCCAAAGACAGAAAAGGAGAAATGATGAAACAAGAGCAATGGAAAAAAGCAAATGATGAATACAAGAGCAATGGAATCATATAATCATCCAGCACACTTATCTATGCCCTTATTCTATGCCGTTTAGACTACAGGTATGGGACCTGTAATCTAGAATGTTCAGGAGCTGGGGGGTTTTCAGATAGCATATCATTCCATAATTTGGATCTTCTATCCTGCTAACTGGTCTTCCTGACTGCCACCTCTACCCCCTAAAATCAATCTTAAACTCTGCTACAAGGATCATCCTGCTCTTTCCTAAGAGGGAACCTGTTCAATCCCATGGCTCCCTGTTAAGCAAAGGATAGCATATAAAACCCTTTTGCTAACATTCAAAGCCCTTCACTCCTCTGCTCCTCACTACATTTCTTCCCTTTTTGCCATCTCCTCTGCTCTTCTCAAAGCCACTGTCTTCTCACAGCATCCGCATCCACTGCCACCTCTTCTACCTTGCTGCTCCTTACCTCTACAATTTCATCCTTGAATTTTTCCGTAAGGAGCACTCTCAACCTCCTTAAGAAAAAACTCATATTCTACCTTTTGGAGCACATAAACTCTACGGGGCAGGGACCTCCTTCCTACTGTTTTACCACATGGCACTTAAGTTCTGTGTTTTTACATATATATATATACGGTATATATATATATATATATATATATATATATATATATATATATATATATATATATTTTATTTGATTTTTTTTTATTGTATTTGTTATGTAGCTTGTCCTCCCTGTGTGTACAAGTTATATATACATACATATACATACATGGATAGAAGAAGGCAAAATGGGGGGAGAAGGTGGAAGAGTGAGGAAAGACAAGACAATAAACTGTAAAAAAAAAAATAAAGGAAACAACTGAGTGTTCCCTACATCTAAGTTCTCCATGGGCCACTAAAGTACTAGGCAGAATATTGAGAGTTTATATTATCAATTTCAGTACCCCCAAGGGTACTTATTTCCCTGAGAAAGTCCCACACGTTGATCTAGGCATGGCCAAAAAGGGGCATGGTGTCGATTGGAGCTCTACAAACCATAATCCCTGTGACCTCCAGCTGTTGATCTCTAACTACTTTATATAAACAACAGACCTCCAATATACTTTGACCTTAGCCCTACCACCACTTAGGATATACAAATATTTTGGTACTTGTGTATATCTGCCTGCCTGATAGCTGAATGAGAGTCATATTATTTTTCCCTTCCCATGAAATGATTGCAGAGAGCAGCAGCGGATCGCCTTGCTTATCTGTGGAGCTAATTAATCCCTTCAGAGCAGGAGCATTATCCTCTTTCAAAATGCTAATAAAACATTAATTGAAGTGACAAGTCATTTAAACGTGGGCTCTCCGAGTCGCATTGGCGGATGTGTTTATAGCAATAGTGCTGGATGAGTTTTCTGAAGGTACAATTATACCTTGTAGCCAATGTTTAACATTTAATCTGGACCACATATTGTAACTGGGTCTTATTGTTTTTTTTACAACCCTCAAGGGCAATGTATACATTCTTTAAATGAAATATAAAAATTAAAATCAACCTATCTGCAGTGATGTGAAGGAGTATTTACCCTGTCCCTGATTTCTGATTTCCCCTATGACATCTATAATGTGATTCGTACAGAGGGTTGACCCAGAGGCTTGTTTGATGTCATGTTCGAGTAGTTATAGAATTTTTTTTTCCCCTGTATAGCAATTCGGATTTGTAAATTTTTTATATTTCAACAGTTTTTTTTCTTATTTCTTCGTCGTGGCATGGTATTCCTGTAGAACCTATGTGGTGACAACGTCTCGCTCAATGAAAGCATGAGTATATAGTGAGGAGTCGATCACTCAATCAATCATTAATTAAGCCTGGCTGTGTTCGCATTAATCTAATTCTCAATTATAGGAGTAGTTGGCCTTTAAATACATTTTTAGTATAATGTAGACATTGCTATTCTGAGACAATTTGCAATTGGTTTTGATGATTTCATTTTTATTATTTCTCAGTTATTTTGGTTTTTTGTTTAGCCGCTTTCTGGTTTGCTATTTGTCTGGTTGCTAAGGTCTTATATACAAAAGCAATCAGTCAGTGGTATAATTTAGAGATGGGAATATGAATAGAAGAGGCCTGAAAGAAAAGTTAATAATAAAATAATAATAAAAAAAAGTAGCTTCACAGAGCAACCCATATTTGAAAGCTGGAAAGAGGCAGAAGAGGAAGGCAATTAATTAAAAAACGATTTAAAAAAATAATAACGATTACAAGTTTGCCAGGAATAGGGCATTTTATAACATACTAAAGGCTAACTTAAAGTTGAACCACCCCTTTAAAGGACATGTAAACCCCCTCTACAAAAATTGAATCAGTGAACAGCCTCTTTGAAATTTTTAGACAACTGCCACTCTGGTTGTCAAAGGTTAACAGTAAGGCTGCAGATTCCCCTTAATCACTTAGAAATCCTTCTCCTCCTCTAACCTACTAGGCCCCCTCCCTCAGGAATTTGCTCAGTTCTACAGGGTCTCCAATAATCTTTTATGCTTCATTCAAGACAAACAACAAATATGATACTTGCAGATAATTATATTCCCGCTGTGATGTGGCAGACAGCAGATAAGCCACGTTAGCTTGGAATAGACCCACTATAATGATGTCATATCCTGTAAGAGTGATTTAAGAGTCTTATGTCATAGACACAGGATCAGTTGCACTTACTCCTCTTCTTTTCATGGTATTATAAAGGACAAAGGGGCATCTTTGGATCAATTTTTTGGATTCCCCATTCTTGAACTGGACCCCCAGATGCTTGACCCCCAGATGAGGAGTTGAGAACACAACAAGTGAGACAACACTGAAGTGCTGTAGCAGTGTAAGGCATCTAGGGCTAGAGAGTTGGGTAAAAAGCTTCTGAACATGGGAGCTACACAGAAGGCCATTTCACGAAACTCTGTTTAGTACACACAACGTTGGACTGGGAGATCCGGGGCTGCCGAATCAGGGGCCCACACAAACCGCCCGTGCCCAATTCGCAAACCCCCCCACCCCTCTTCTTTCCGCTGCAAGTGCGTACCGTCCTGTCTTTATATGCATGCTGCATAGCCTCAGGCAGCCCCAAGGATGGGGTCCGGGCCAACGCACCCACTGTGTCTTTTCCCAGTGTCCCGCTGGCCCAGTCCGACCCTGGGAACACACATTACAAATATGCCTATACAGTTCAATTACTGGGCATTTTTGAGTGCCCATGACCCCTTGGCCCCTCTGTTGGGTTCTTTCAAGGAGACAGGAGCATTATTGGAGGTCACAGGGCAGATGTGCAGAACGATGTAGTCTAATCCAAGCCAGAAACGTCAAAACCAACTACAGCAATAGAGAAATAGAGCAATAAAGATAGAATTAAATACTGGCCCCCTCATATTTCCATTAGATAAATAAAAAGCAAAAAATTATTATTGGCTCTTTAATGATAGGGTTGATCTTTGTATTTTGCATCAGCCTAGTCCCAGCATCCCGCATAGTGTGTTACACATCTGTATGTGAGCAGATTCCCCATGTTTTCTGCTTCCTCTAGAACTATTCATTGTCTCCCTGTAATTATCCCCCCTGCCCGTGTACTGCAGAGATTCCCAGCATTCCAAGTGTCAGCATACCGCCGTGCAGAATTGTCCCCGCGGTGAACTCTGCAGCGCTGGCACAAGTAAGGTGGCAGACTATACCATCTCATTAATGGGGGGGGGTTACATGGATAGAGCAACATTGCTTCCATTCAGAGTCTTCTATCAATACCAAATCAGTTCATATATTTATTAATAATATTGTTTTTTGTTTGTGTCTGTAACATAACGGCACATCTCCTCTCCAACAAACTGCATAAAATATACCATCTGCAGTGCAATTGCTCTAAAACGATCTACCATAGACCTGATACAGCAGAAACGTTTAGAGATGATTAAACCCTTCATAAACCGGCAGTGGGGTAAAGTGCTAAATACCAAGCATGAGCAGTGCTTCTGTACGTTTAGGGGACAAGGGTTGTGATCAGGGTTGCCAGATCTAATTTTCAAAACCAGCCAAAGTCAGCTACAAAACCAGCTCAAAACTAGCCAAGAGGCAATTCAAAAGTAGCCCAAAATAGCACAATATGTGCAGTAAAAAAAGGTCTAAATAAATCAATGAATATATCTAAAAATATACCTTTTTCAAATTTTCACCGATTTGCTAATTTTTCCATGAAGCAAAATGGGACAGATTCGCCCGTCACCAGGGGCATAACTATAGCAGGTATAGGGGCCTCTAGACATTTTGGTGGCCAGCAGATTTTTGCCCCAATATTGTCTGAAATTGAGGAAAGTCACCGAAAAATGTGAGAAAGCTTAAGCGTAACAGGAGACTCGGTACAGAGCCAAAAATCTGGTAACTCCTGACTTCTACACAAGTCAGTCCCATTGCATGCTGGATATTGTAGTCGTACATTAAACTTAGCAGTTGACAAATTGTTAAGCAAAAACGACATTACCCAACATGCACTGGGAGGGGCAGGCTTGGCACATTAGGGCAAGAAAAACTGGCTGGTTTCCAAACTACAAACCAGCCAAAGGCCCAAAAAGTAGCCCAAATCAGTACATTGGCTAGTTTGTACTTTCAAAACTCGCCTGGGCTTTAAATAAGTAGCCCAAAGTGGCTGAAAAACAGCCTACCTGGCAACCCTGGTTGTGATTGGGGGAATAATTTCACATACTGGGGCTCATTTATAAACACTGGACAAATTTGCACCTGGGCAGTAACCAATCAAATGTTTGCTTTCATCGTTCACCCTAGTGCTGGCTGAAAAAAACAAGTAACTGATTGGTTGCTATGGGTTACTGCCCAGATGCCTAGCCTTTATAAATAAGCTCAACTAGGGCTATAGGGGCCTTGGGCCCACAATCGGGTCAGCACAATATAGCCCACCTCAAGGTGGGTATATTGGGCAGAGATTGGCTCATTTGGCAACGTCGCCAAACTAGTAGATCTTTAGGATATGTACATTTGTTGTGGCCCAAGTATTGCAGAAGCATGTAGTAAGACCTGGGGGGAAGTTTGAGTTTTTAAGATAAATGGTATTTAAAGAGTAGGCGGATATCAATTCATGTTTAAATGCGGAGGGAGAGAAGAGTCAAGCTCAGTGATGAAGGAGGTGGAGGTATCGGCTTGTCAGTGAACCTTGTTATTGGGTTTAAGTGAGTGTCTGTGGGTTATGTATTCTCAATGTGACCCCATTTTGTTGTGGGGTTCAGGTGCAACCAAGTTAAAAGTTGTCAGAGGTGGGTAGCTTCATAATATTTATGAAGCAGGTGCACACCAAGACCTCCATTGTTGGTTGAATTTCTGAGGGTAGATCTGGAGATCCTGTGTCTTTTTTGGGCCCATATGATATTCTGGTATCACACTCCCATTAAGCTCAACAAACTTTTCCCCAATTAACCCTCGACTTGTTGGAGACTCTGCCAACACCGAGGAACCCTAGACCATATATTTTGGACCTGCCCTGTTCTTCAGCCATTTTGGGACAATATTTTAATTATATTGAACTTGCTAGCCCTTATTCCACTCTAAAAAGATATAACAACTTTTCTGCTAGGATGGCCATTCTCCACAATGCCCATACTTTCCCAAATTTTAGCTAACCATGTAATTACTGCTGCTAGACTGTCAGTTGCTAAAGGATGGAAGTCCTCTGTATTATGGCAAATTAATAGCAACAGGGAATTTGAATATGAAATTGCAAGGATGCACAAATGGATCCAACAACATTTGTACACCTGGGCCATTTGGGAATTTTGAGGTTTGGCAAACCTGCAACCACCACCTGATATCTTTCCCAACAACCAAAATTTATTTTGGACTCCACTCTCCTCATAATGCTAAAGCCCCTTGTCCCACAGGCTACATTATTTACACTCTGACCTGCAGATACTCTACTTTAATGACCTATGGCTCCCTGACTCTTTCTTTTTTATTTAACAGTCATTGGCGCAGATGATTCTTCTTCTTCTCGACTTCCCCCTTCTTCTCCCTCTTTTTACTGTTTCCTTTAGTTCTGTCATCCCCCATTTTTACACCTGTTCTCTCTTACCCTTTTCTTTCCCCTCTTTGCAATGCTTTATTCTAAGTATTTGCATAGTTAATCTATGTAAACAAAAATAACATGGCCTTTTCATGCCTGGCCACTGTAAATACTGAATATGCTATTTCACACCAATAAAAATATGTTACAAAAATTTTTACCAATGTTTTAGGGCCATACATTGAATCTGCTGTAGGGCCTAGTAATGTCTAGTTATGCCAAAGGCTATACCCTTAAACTGTACTGTACTGAAAAATATGGTACCCCCTACCCATATGTATATATACAAATATACAGAGAAAGAAGGTTCTGGGCACACAATAAGCTATACCCTCATATTGTACTGTCTAAGTGAAATAATATAGCAGATCCCCACCCATATGTATAAATACAAATATACAGAGAAGGAATGTTATGGGCACAGAAAAATATCCCAGCTCACACACACACACACACACACGTATATAAATGCAAATACGCAGATAATTATTTTAATGGTTACACTACTAAGTATTGTATAGTCATTGTATAATACCTGTAGGGAAAATAAAAATTTCATAAAACCTACTTCTAAACTATTTGCTTTTTCCTTCATGATAGGGCTGGTAGAAATCCATGTAGGTGTGTTTATTCAGGCATAATACACTGAGCAATGCAAGTACACTCCTGCAACATTTATATAACCCCCTTTATGTAAATCCAGGCCCGGATTTGTGGAAAGGCCACCTAGGCCCGGGCCTAGGGTGGCAGGATTTTAGGGGGGCGGCATGCTGCCCAACCACACCCACATTGGTTCAAAAACACTGGGGATGCGCTGGAGATACAATCATTTTTTAAATTTCCCGTGTGCCAAGCCCCATTGCTCCAGTCCCCCTGGAGTGGACAGGGGCGATGAACGGTAGTGGGCCTAGGGGGGCCCACTATGTAAATCCGGCCCTGTGTAAATCACAGACTTTCTTCTTTTTTACATTGGGCTTTTACAGTGTCTGGTGAAACAGCTGAGCATTGTCATGAATTGTTAATCAGGGAATGGCTGCTTCCCTAGATGTTCGTGCATGCGGTGGGGACGAGTAGCAACTACCTCCTGCCTGCCTTCAGCTCTGTCCATTGCTGTGGGGCCCACCCCAAGGGTTTTAAATGGCACAGGAAGACTATACACTTTAATTGCTCCTAGACAAACATGTTGGAGGTACTTCGTAACAACACATCAGTTACTAGTGGGGGTGCAAATACACCCAAGCCTGCTGGAGATGCAGGAGTCGGGAGAGGGGTAGTCCAGTGGGATCCGGATGCAATTCCTGCACCCGTCTCCATGTTACCATTGCTATGCCACTGCACCTCTCATTTGCACCTTCTACATACAGTACAGTAGAGGGTTGCCCATTGGCAGGGATGGGCGGGGTTATAATACAGTAAAGTGCTGTTATGATGCAAAAGGTTATGCGGTTATGTAGAAAGGACATCATGGGGCAAATTCACTATTCGCCGAAGCACCTAACGCTAGCGTCAATTCGCTAGCGTTGGTCATTTTCGTTACTTCGCAAATTCACTAACGAACGCTGGCGTAAATTCGCTAGTGTAACTTCGCACCCTTACACCTGGCGAATTTGCGTAGTTACGTCCGTTGCGCAAATTCGCCAGGTGTAAGGGTGCGAAGTTACAACGCGCGCATTGTACTGAACGCTACCTTTTACGCTAGACTTTCTTCGCCACCTCAGACCAGGCGAAGCGCAATAGAGTAGATAGGGATTGCTTAAAAAAAAGTTCACATTTTTTCTAATCCCAAAAAATTTTGGCGTTTTTTCTATATTTTGGGTGATAGGCTGAAAAAGATCGAAATTTTTTTTGGGGCTCCCCTCCTTCCCCCCTACATTTCCTAACTCACGGCAACTTAACTATACAGTGGGCACATGTGTAGGGCAAAAAAAAAAATTTTTATTGGATGTTTTGAAGGTTTCCCAGGCATTTGTAGTGATTCTACGTATTCCTCCATTGAAATTTGAATTTGGCGCCGTATGAAAATTAACCATCGCTAGCGTAACTTCGCTTCACTTAGCGAATCAACGGTAGCGCAACTTCGCAACCTTACGCTACCCCTGAGCGCAACTTCGGATGTTTGTGAATTTGCAGAGCGCTGGCGAAACTACGCCTGGCGAAGTGTGGCGAAGTGCGGCGAAGTTACGCCTGGCGCAACTACGAATCTTAGTGAATTTGCCCCCGTGTTTCTTATCAGGTCAATGCAGCAGAAATTTGGTGAATTGTGTGGGGAGAGGGTGGTACAAAGAAGACACGGCCGACCTAGGAGCAAGCATTGGGTGTGGGCCAGGGTTAGAACAATAGGTGCACTGCCTGTAAATTTGTAATGCTGGCCCCAGGCAGTACATACAGTATTACTGTAGATATTACATGTCATTCTAAACAAAATTTTTAGGAGTCACTCACCTGATCGCCCAAAGTAACAGCATAGTCTCCCATGAATACGCATAACAACATTTTGGAAATAAAAGATGGACAAAAAAGTTGGCGTGTGTAGCGGAGCAAAACTTTTTGACCACACCCATTTTTGTGACCTCACCCCCTAATTACCATATTCATTTTACAAAATTTGGCAGGTTATGAAAGTTTGAACATGTTTCTGTGTTTTTTTCCCCAGTTATTACAGTTTGGCTCATGAAGGTGAATTGCCCTTTAAGCTGTGAGTCTAACTTCTCCCAAGGGACCTGTTATCTTATATTGTTACAGTTACTTATTTGAAAATTGTTACAAAAGTGGCTGTTCTGGGCTCTCTGCCAAAAGCCAATTAAGTTAGAAACATTGTTTCTTTTTTTTTAGCCGTTCAGTGCAGAGAAAATCGTGATTTTAAAGTACAAACACGGGTCTGCAGGTTGAGCTGTCAAAAGTGGGACTGTCCCTCTGAAAACGGAACAGTTGGGAGGTATGAAGCAGTATCTGCAACATCTGGAGGGACCAGCCAGTATAGGGGACCCAGTGGGACACTAACTGATAAGCAGTTTCAATATGTTTATAACAAACGTCTTCTTTCCAAAGTTTAGATAGGCTCTAAAAATAAAATTATTGTTAACATCCACAACTGAAAAGGCCTATAACCCACCTGTAAGTGTTGGGCTGTCCAAGGAGTACCATGGTGGCCATGACTTGGGTTGTAATAAGGTCAGGGCAGAGTGTGGATAAAACATTCAAAAACAGACTCACCAGGTTAGGGACGCCAGCTGTACAGTTTTAAACTGGACTTAACAAAAGATAATTAATCAACCGAGTTACGCCAGTAGTTTAAAATGAATCCACCCAAGATGTCATAGTCATA
The DNA here is from genome assembly GCF_017654675.1 of Xenopus laevis. NCBI lineage: Eukaryota > Metazoa > Chordata > Amphibia > Anura > Pipidae > Xenopus > Xenopus laevis. Next base: position 45,696,998 of record NC_054387.1, on the reverse strand, counting down.
GCTCCCCCTGGCACCATCACTCTCACCCTCCAATGTCACCACACTACCACCAAATGTCACTGCCCCTGATGTAATTGGTCTGCCCTTTTTGCCCAGGTTTAATCTGTCGCAAATGTGGAAACCCTACACCCAGTTGATGTCTCTGGAACTACCAGAACGACTGCTAAAAACAAATATTTTTCTTAAACTGCCCTAAATTTGGTCTGACAGTTTGTCCTATTTTGACCACAATACCTGACCGTGTGGGCACATATGCCAGATCAGGGGCCATTCTGATATGATTCAGCAGCCCCATCAGAGCACAGATACTGTATGTGTTTGAAAATGTCAATTTTCTGCCATTACATTACATTACATACAGCAGAAAAGCTTCTGGGAGAGTGAAGTAAGGCCCTTACGTGTCAATACAAAAGGTGGGGGGAGGTGTCACAGAATCCTGACACCATTAGTTCTAAGGCAATATGACCGTTATTAAATTTTATTTCTCCAAATTTACCGCCGGATATTGGTTTCTCACTCTAGGTCCTGGAGTCTAGGAATAATGCCAAGTTCTCGTAAGCAGATAATCGCCCATCTGAACTACTTAAGTCAACACGCTTTTATAGACCGTGTTTTTCCATCAAAAACATTAACGTCAGCAGAAAAAATACTGTAGGATCTATACAAATAAATAAATAAATAAGATACCATTATGTATTGTCTGAAATGAGTATTGGAACAGGTCTATTGCAAGATCTGAACCCATAAGGGCAAAGAAATCCTACTGTGGGCGCAATACACTGTTTCAGAGGATATAGGTATTTGTGTGTGTGTATAGAACATTTCAGAACACAGAAATATTTGTGTGTGTTAATTAATGGGGGAGGCACAGTTGGAAGCCATTAAACATGAGAACTGAAAGGTATAATAAATGTAATGGATATGCCTATGGAACTATGAGTAGAGCCTGCTTACCATGTTTGTGTTTCCTTGGGGTAGATAGTGGGAGCACTAGGGCAATGAGGTACTGCACCCCACAACTGGGGGGGTCTGCTTCTCTATAGTTATACCACTGGCAGTCAATTACTAGGACTGAGCCTTATTAGTCTATTTATCATTCTGTGTAAAAAAAACACAAACCAAATACACCACACCACACAGGCATGGCCTCATAAAAACAGTGTTTATTGATTTTCAGCGACCAAGTCCCTCTGTGTAAAAATGTGGCATAAAATTAAGCAGACGTGGATGCTATGGAAAAATACGGTGTTCAGCCTTTGCATTTTTAATGCATTTTTAGAGCGCCTCCCCACCGGAACTTACTTGACACAAGTGGTGTAATATAACAGGGTCAGGTATGGCGCTTGGGCAGCGTAAAATAAGACACACACCTTGAGCAATTTGCCATTTATTTTACACAGCTTTTTGCACCATTTCATTTTTGATAAATAAGCCCCTTTGTGTATAAGAAGATGGAAAGAGGCAGTAAAGAGCCTGGGGTAGGAATTGTTTACTAATTGCTAAGAAGTCCTGGATTCCATCTCAGTGATTCTATAGCTGACACACCACTCTTAAATGAAGGAGGAAAAGGTTTTGCTCACCTTTGCTTTAAGAGGACCACAAAAGGTTCAGTTTTGGATTTGGGAGAAGGCTTTCCCTTTCCAGGTTAAAGCTTATCAGCTGTCACTAGCCTTTACAGCAGGGAGACACCATGCATTCTGTCTCTTTGGACTTGCTGGAATGGGTGGTCGGCAGGCCTGGATTTGTGGAAAGGCCACAAAGGTCCAGGCCTTGGGTGGCACAAATCTAGGGGCAGCATGCGGCCCAGCCACACCTGAATTTTGGTCTAGCATGAAGTTTTCTACACGTCCTGTCCCCAGTGCTCCACGTGTGAGCTAAAAGGATGCTTTTGTGCACAATCCTGGGGAGGGGCGCCCGTGTATTGAAATCTGGTGTTGGTGGTAGGACAGTCGGAGGTAAGAGGCCTCAGTAGCTAGTGTCAGGGACGATTCTGCAATAGCTCACTCTAGGTGAGAGTAACTAGAAGAGTATCCAAAGACTCCAAAGAGAACAGCAGAAGGTTATGTAGCCATGGTCGGCCTGTCCAGAGCCAGTCTCTGCACGACAATTTGTGCAGGGGGGCTTTGTGGCTGTGGCAGGGGGTTTGGGGGGGCCTGAGGCAGCAGCCCCAGGTTTGACGCTGTAGATACCTTGGTTGTCACCCAGCAGCCTAGGGCCTCAAGCAGTCAGGTTGAGAATTAGAGAGATCAGCTGAAGAGCACCATTGTGAGTAACCCTCAAATTTAGGAACTAGTTTACCTGTGAGTACTACAGCTAGTTGTAACCAGCCTGTGCCCAATACCATCAAGGGAACTAACTTATGAAATACTGTTAAATGATTATATTCTCTGCTATTTGAAGTATCATCAAATATCCAGCAAATAAAAAGTAGTATAGACTTACTGATGCCCACTCTAAATGCATGACACTTGCAGAGACATCAACTGCTCAGAGTCAGAATCCAGACGGTTCTTGGCCACGTCTATGTCACATCCAGGCCATTCCTATTATGCCTAATCATATGCCCAAGCCACACCCCTTGCTCTGCCCCTGCCAGGTACATAAGTGTGGGTGATATGGGAGCTTTCAGGAAAAAAATAAAGCTTTTCCAAAGAGTATATAGAAGCATGTTCTTTCATATCCAACCAATAGGATAAAGTCCGAGGCTGTGTGCCTTCATTAAAGCAAAAGTTGACAGAGTATGACAGGAGTCACATGATTACTAGTCAGTATGGATTTGAGATGAACGAGATCTATGGAAGATAAGCCTCCCAAGCATTTTAATAAGTCATGTACCTCATAACCCACACATATCAGACTTATTAGATTTAAGCTTTTCTTGCTGTCATACCAAGCTGTCATTCCAAGCTACTGTCAGGGAAATCAGAAATATCTTTGCAGATTATTCCCCTTATATATAATATCATCAAGTGAATCCAGCTGAGCACTATAAACCTCCTGGCTGAACCCAGGCTTGCTGAAGATTCAAAAAACATAAAAGAGGGATAAAACGATTAAGGGATCACATTACCAACAAATTGTTTTAGTATTACTAATAGTTTCCTGAGCTGCTGTATCAATTGCCATAATCAGCAGCCAGGGGTGCTTCACCAATGAGGCGAGTTGAGGCTGTCGCCTCAGGCAGCAGTGCCCCACTAGGTATCAGGGGCAGCAAAAATGCTGCTCCTGGTACTTTAAGAGCGAATTTCCGGGGGGGGGGGCAGCAGCAACTGCTGCTGCCTCAGGCGGCAGAGGGGCCAGGATCGCCCCTGTCAGCAGCCATACACTGCTCATGAGTAACAGTAACCTGTTCTGGATTTTTTCTGTCACCCGTGGGTAAGAAGACCTTGCACTTTGGGGCGATACACTCAAGAGAAGGCTGCAGAGGTGCCTGAGAAGTAAAGGACTTATGTAATTTGTAACAGGAAGTAAACAGATGCAGGCCACATGATCAGAAAAAAACAAAAGTCTGTAAGCAACCATTCTGATACACTGGAAATGCCCGTCAACAAAAAATGTTGAGCTAGTTGCCAACACAGTAATGGAGACTTATTCTAACATCTATAACTTTTTTCCTTAGTAAATCTTCACCTTCCCCTAGGGACCAATGGAATTTTGCATCCTGTTGTTGATGGTCAATATAAATGGTGCAAATCTGGGGCGAAAGCAGACCCAGTGGCTCCGGGGGTGAGCAGGCAGAGCTTGCAGGGCACTAGTAAAACCCCACCCACTCATGTTCTGCAATGGCCGCCTCCTTTTGCAAACCATGCATAGATGCCCCTATCGATGCTAGAAAACCCTGGTGCTACTGCCACCTTGAAGCATACTTCTGAGATGACAAACCGGATTTGAAGTGAGCATCTTGGGCACGTCTTTCATGCCATCAGCAATTGCTGTGTTTCCTATACAACTGCCATGGACATAACCTCTGGTCTTTGGACTTGAATACAGTAGACTTCCAACAAATATGCGGTGATTAACATATGTGGGGCTTACGTTTATACAATGTTATTTGGACACCCTGAAATTACCCAATTTCAATTGTATCAGCTGCTTCTGGTAGCTGCAGTTCCTCTGGAATTATGGGGAAAAGCTCTGCATTGTGGGTAATAAAAGCATGGCAATTTGCATTCGAAATTGCACTTTGCACACAGCATTTGCAATCGAAAAGGAGCACCCTTTTTTAAAATCCTTAAAGGGGTGGTTCACCTTTAAGGTAACTTTTATTATCTTATAGGGCAGCCAATTCTGATCAACTTTTTAATTGGTTTTCATTATTTATTTTCTATAGTTTTATAGTTATTTGCCTTTTTCTTCTGACTCTTTGCAGCTTTCAAATGGGCGTCGCTGACTTACTTCTAAAAAAAGCAAATGCTCTGTAAGGCTACAAACGTATTGTTTTTGTTACTTTTTATTACCGATCCTTCTATTCAGGCCCTCTTCTATTCATATTACAGTCTCTTATTCAAATCAATGTATGGTTGCTAGGGTAATTTGGACCCTAGTTACCAGATTGGTTAAGATGCAAATTAAAGAGCTGCTGAATAAAAAGCTAAAGAACTCAAACACCTTCAATAATAAAGAATGAAAACCAATTGCAAATTGTCTCAGAATATCACTCTACATCATACTAAAAGTTGTCTCAAAGGTGACCAACCCCTTTAATTAAAGGTAAAAAATCCACCATATCAAAACTTTACAAAACCATTTGGAGGGTGAAAGCAAATTAATAATACTTTTGAGTGTAAGAATCTTCATGAGAAATCTTCCATCATCCTTACAGAAAATGCCTTGCTGATTCCTGCCTTGCAACAAAAAAATCAATAATGATCTCTTCTTCACAGGAGCTCTTCAGGCGAAATATAAGCTACTTACAGTATAGTTGTCTGCGTGACTAATGACGGCTCCATAATTACTTTGTACACAAAAGCACAGAGCCAGGCTAGCAGTTGGCAAAATAATGGCTTCTAGTTGCACGATCAATCTCCAGACCGTTTCTTGGTACAGTATTCTTGGAATACTAAAAAGGGGACTTTGTTATCATAATAAAAGAACTTTATGTAATTCTGAGTGAAGTAGGTCAGTAGTGAAACAAGGTGGCATTAAAAGTCTGAATTCTGTGCTTGCAAAGGGAAGTTCATTTCCTGGTGGTCATGTGACTTGTATCTGTTGCATTCCTGTTACAAAATGGCTCCCAGTGACTGTGACAGAATAAAGATAGCTAGAATCTCAGCCATAAAGCAGGGCAGGACTGCTGCTTACAATAGGTATCATACAGGAATTTTTCTTTATTAATAAAAGAAAAACTGTTCAAATACAAACATACACATCAGTCAAACAAAAACGAATATAAGATTGCTAAACTTATGAAAGTTCATATCTGTGTATACAATGTGATCCACCACACAGTGAGCAATTCCCTTGCAAATCCTCCCTTCAGAAGAAAACCAAATGTCAAAGTCTTTATCCTGGCCATGTTGGCTCCATCCCACCCCAAACCCAAAATACACTTCAGGCCAAGTCCAGAACAGTTTTCTTATGTACATTTGCACCTTAACCCCGACCCCTACCCAAAGCAAATGAGATGAAAACCGAAGCAACCAAACAAAATGGTAGGCATCCACCAAGTGAGCCAGGTCTGGACTGAGAATTAAATAGGCACTGGTATTTCAGGTACACAGAGGCCCAATCAGCCTTCACCAGCCCACTAAATACTGACTTTCTATGGCACCTTATAGCAGCCCCTCTGGCATTTGCCAGACCCACAGATTGCCAGTCCGGGCCTGAAGTGAGCCTTATCTCTTGGACAAAAAAGGTGTTTGCAGGATTGGTAGACTTGAAACATATTACAGTCCATTTAAGGGGATTAGGTAAAGGCACTGGCCTGGCCACTCGCCAGTAATATATAATCAGGAAAAAAAAGAGCCGATACCTTGTCTGCTACAAACGGGGGAATCCCAAACTTTATTCCATGTTGCTCACAACACTTCACAGTGATCAAACATTTCAGGACTGCATGGCCCTTCCTCAGTGACCAGACTTGAAACATAGCCTGAGGTGTTTTCATGCACATTGCTCACTGCCACAGAGGATGGCAAATAATCGGCTGGGGCATGTCACTACAGAGTTTCTCTCTAGTCTTTTCCTCTAACAAATCCACTGCAATTTCTTCCTCTAGCTCACATGATGTTATGGAGAGCTTCTGGACAAGTCCTGTGAGGGTGACCAAAATTCCCATATAAATTGCACTTTACATCCTCACACTGTTTGCTCGTATGCCCTTCCCCACCACACAGTGAGCACCTTACTAATGCTCAAGTCGCAAACCCTGTGTCTAAGGGACCCAAACCAGTGGCGTAACTAGTTGTTACTGGGCCCCATAGCAAATTCAATTTAGGGCCCCAAAATATTTATAAGTTGGCCTATTTTACCAAGATATATTAAAATTGCTAATTAATTAGGGTCTCATTGGTCCCCCTACACTCCTGGGCCCCCCTGCAACCGCAGGGTCTGCTTCCTCTATAGTTACGCCCCTGACCCAAACTTAAAACATGACCTCGGCTGACCAGGGTAAAAGACAATACCTTGCTCACTTCCAGTGTACAATGCGTTGGGCAAATGCTGAAGGATAGTGTCCCTTACTTTTAATTCCACATTGTTACATCAACACCCAGGCCCTGTAATATTGTTCTACGCTCCAGGGACTCTCACCCTATTTACGGTCTAGTCCAAGCATTTACTTGTGGGGAAGGTGCAACTCCTACTTGCCTACTCTCTTCTTGTATAGTGACAGCTACATTGCTGGCAGAAGTCAAGTTTGATCTATATGCATCACTTCTGGAGGGGAAGGATTTTGGGATGTTGTGGGAAGTGGGGGAAAATCATCTTCCGAGTAGACAAACACTTCCTCTTGGCCGAAAGATGTTTTCCCTTTTTTGTGCATTTTATCCTCCACCACATTGATCTCACTAGCATTGAACACAAAGTTGGGGACATGTATCTTTGTCACATTGGTCTTTCTTGGGGTTGATTTACCACCCTTCCCCGAGTCACTCTCACTGCCAGAGGAGGAGATAGATATTGGGTGGGCAGATCTGTAGGTGTGCCTGCGGAACCTCTGCTGCGTTTCAAATATCTTTCTATTTGAATAGCTCTCAGCCATTGGGCCAATTTTTCCTTGCACAATAGAAATCTGATTTTCCAGGTCTTTAAGAAAATTTAGAAAATTTCTAAAATCCCTGGTGTTCCACCTTTGCAAATGTAGGGGACTGGTAAATGTATCCCCATTTACTTTGCATTTCCCTAATGTTTGGCCACAGAAGGGCCCCTTAGTTATCCAGGAGCTAGGCTCCTCTTCCTGGGTTAAAGCCAGACCCCTAGCTTTCCCCAGTTTAGCCACTAGATGGCATAGTGTTATAATATATAAGCTGAGCACACATGTACTCATGGTTCATTTTGCCAGTCCCCTTACCTGAGCAGGCAGGAAGGGGTTGCACTTGGAACCTAGACAAGGTCAGGTCTAGTAAGTGGTAGGCTACACACATTAATAGATCACTCTAGGAGTGATAGTTAGGGCTTTTTATTTGAGCAGCATAGGCTCCACCGAGGAGAGTTGAGTACCGACCATCGGTGCTGTGAGAGTTTCCACAGAATCATCAAAAAAGGCTGGCACAAGCTGAACCACACCGAGTAGAGAAGCAGGAGCTGGATTGTAAAAGATAAAAAAGCACATTTTTATTTCCATAATTAAAAGCAAAGGCCTGACACATTTTGTGTCTACCAGGGACATTTAATCATAGTGTAGGCATAGGCTTCTGCTTCTCTACTCGGCGTGGTTCGGCTTGAGACAGATTTTATGATGTTACCTGGTGTCTACTCCATCTGTTGAAGGTCTGGGGCGTGTGCACCCGGGCCAATAAGTTCTATGGTTAAGTTGCAAAAATCACTGGTGCTCCCACCATTGTGCATTGCATAAAATTACAGTAACACAGCACCCTGCCTCCACACTCGCTGCAAGGGCTCATCCCCTGAGAATAACAGGTCTCATTCGGTGGAAATATTGGAATAAAGCTCATAGTAAGAGCAATGGTGCCACTCATTTTACTATAGCCTTACACAAACATTTAATCATTAAAGGCCTGCATTAAATCAAGTTTCTTTTGTTCCTCTTGTTCCTTGGCTAATTTGATAAGTTTAACCAGCTGATTAGTGTCAACTTTGCCAGATTCATCAAACAGAAGATTTTTGCATGTGCACCGGGACCATTTCTGCTTGGAGTACCAATATGGCTCCCTGCTAGTATGGGAGGGGAAAGATGGTTGCCAGTTGCTGGAGTGTCACTTACGCCAGCCAGACTCTCCTAAGAAGCAACATGGCTGCCAGAAACACAGCACTGCGATTCACCTGATTTGACATTGCCTGTCAGTAGCACAGGGGAAACTTTACCAGAGTCAAACTCGGTGCTGCCTATTAACTGCAAACAAAGGTGAATATGAGACAAGATACAAGCCACATTCAATCCACCATCTTCACTGGACACAACATGTGCAATAAACTGTGTTTGTGAATCAGCAGGTGCAACTTTCTTCTGTGATTTGTTGGATTTATTTTCAGGGGTCTGCTCGGCATTTGTGTTTTTACTTTTATTCTCTGGCTTTTTACTTTAAGCTTCACTTTCCTCCTGTTTCACTTCCAATAATTTTCCACCGATTTCTGCTGATACTTTCGGCTGACACTCACCATTCCCCTGGTCCTCTGGATCCCTGCAGAGAAATGACACACGTCTGCTTCCAATGGAGATCAGATTGGACTCTGTGTCACTGTAACAGAATGCTCTGTTATACAGATAGCTAGAGTCTCAGCCATAAAGCAGGGCAGGACTGTTGCTTACAATGGGAATCAGATAGGATCTGTGTCACTGTGACAGAATGCTCTGTTATACAGATAGCTAGACTCTCAGCCATAAAGCAGGTCAGGACTGCTGCTTACAATGGAGATCAGATAGGATCTGTGACAGAATGCTCTGTTATAAAGATAGCTAGAATCTCAGTCATAAAGCAGGACAAGACTGCTGCTTACAATGGGGATCATATAGGATCTGCCTCTTGCAATGGGTCATATCCAATAATATGTAAACCGATGATGAAAACTTAATATGAAAAGTGTGAGTATATATGAAGGCCCACTACGACCAGAGGGCTGCTGCTGTTAAACTGATATGGATGCTGATGTAGTTCAAAAAGGGCTACAGCTTGCTTGTTAAGTGGATTTACGACCTGATGTTCTCTGTGAAACAATTTCCGAGAAAAGAAAAATGAGTGCCAGTTAGAGGCACAGAATAGGTCTTTGTGTAGCAGTGAGTCACAGATAAAACCCACATATAACTGTACTGCCTGTACTATGTACCATGTGAGGTCACCAAAGAAGATGATTTTTCCTTGGTATGGCTGATCCAATATCCCCCCAACCGACAACTAGATAATGATGAGAGGACCTCATCTATATGCCTATGCCCAATGGCAGACCCATACATGGGCCAACAGCTGCCTACACAGTCTGGAAGTACCAAATTTTCTTGCAATATGTCTCCGCCCATAATAGAGCCCAACAGATTTATTCATGTAATCAATGTGTGTGAATTTTGAGAATTTAAATGGCAGATAAGTAGAGTTTTAATGATGTAGAATGCCGGGGTCGTGAATCTGCTGCCCAACACAGCCATAACCTTGTCTCCTGCTGCCACAGAGAAATCAATAGCGTCTTATTTGCTTAATATAGATTAGAGACGTCTGCCAGGTGACCAAGTGGCCCATTTCAGCAATTAAGAATAATGGAGGTTCAAGGACATGTGCTCCATCCCCCACTGTCAGTAGGATCTGCACACACATCCCAACTCGTTAACAGAATTTAACAGAATTTAAATATGTGTTTGTATAAAGCAGTGCTATCATAATAAATGAAGGGAAACAGTCTCCCTATCGCCTTCCCATTTCAATATAACACACATTAAATGGACAAAAGGGGATTATTATCCACTATAAACTGAATAATAGGAAGAGCTCAGTATCTATGTATCCAATCAGTTTCCTTCCAGGTCTGTTAAAGTTCAGAGAAAATAAATAACCAGATACTGCTTTGAACAACAATTACACATGACTTTAACATGATTGAAAATATGTCATTAAAGGGCTGATTCTTTATAACAGAACATTCTGCCACAGTGACACAGATCCTATATGATACCCATTGTAAGCAGCAGTCCTGTCTTGCTTTATGGCTGAGATTCTAGCTATCTTTATAACAGAGCATTCTGCCACAGTGACACAGATCTTATCAGATACCCATTGTAAGCAGCAGTCCTGTCCTGCTTTATGGCTGAGATTCTAGCTATCTTAATAACAGAGCATTCTGTCACAGTGACACAGATCCTATCTGATACCCATTGTAAACAGCAGTCCTGACCTGCTTTATGGCTGAGATTCTAGCTATCTTTATAACAGATCATTCTGTCACAGTGACACAGATCCTATCTGACACCCATTGTAAGCAGCAGTCCTGTCCTGCTTTATGGCTGAGATTCTAGCTATATTTATAACAGAGCATTATGTCACAGTGACACAGATCCTATCTGATCCCCATTGTAAGCAGCAGTCCTGTCCTGCTTTATGGCTGAGATTCTAGCTATATTTATAACAGAGCATTATGTCACAATATATATATTTATTTATTTTGTACATTTATTTATCTGAAAACTGGTCCTAATTAAAATACAGAGTATTTTTTATAAAAGGAAATTTTGGGATGATATTGTTTTCGTATATCGACTTAATGCCTCACTCCTTGCTTTCTGGATTCCTCTGCAACCACTTTCCTCCTCTTCCTGTGGCATTATTCTGGTCCTTCAATACATGCTGTTAAAATAGGCCACTACTCTCTCCCCCCCCCTTCATTTAGTACTGTGAGTGAATTGCCACCAACTGGATGTCTAACATGTTACACCACTGCATTTCATGTATTTTTGAAAGATAAAATAGATCAATAAAAAACAATTGTTAGAAAAAAAAATAGGCCACTCATTATATTTTTGTATTGCCAACTGAAAGTATTGAGCCGAAATCCCTCTTGTAGACGCTGAGATTAATTAAACACAAACTCCTGCATGTCAATGAACATAAATAAATTAGAGAGAGTGCAGAGAAGCTCGGCATCAATAGTGTATGGGCCGGATCAGTTAACTGAATAGAGCGGCTTCTGCCTAGCAGAGACAGGCCTCTCAATACAAGCCGGGATATAGTGAAGCATGGGAGAGAAACACATCATCAAAGAAAGAAGCATAAACAGTAACTTAATCTCCCCGGGGCAGCTGCAAAAATTATCTCTGGGTCCCCCTTTTACCACACATGCACTTTAAAAATCCTACTGTAAATGTACGTATATCTCGGGTGGCATAGATTGCTGATCTTTCTGACACATAGATCCTATCTGATCCCCATTGTAAGCAGCAGTCCTGTCCTGCTTTATGGCTGAGATTCTAGCTATCTTTATAACAGAGCATTCTGTCACAGTGACACAGATCCTATCTGATCCCCATTGTAAGCAGCAGTCCTGTCCTGCTTTATGGCTGAGATTCTAGCTATCTTTTTAACAGAGCATTCTGTCACAGTGGCACAGATCCTATCTGATACCCAATGTAAGCAACAGTCCTGTCCTGCTTTATGGCTGAGATTCTAGCTATCTTTATAATAGAGCATTCTGTCACAGTGACACAGATCCTATCTGATACCCATTGGAAGAAGCAGTCCTGTTCTGCTTTATGGCTGAGATTCTAGCTTCTTAGGAGAGTCTGGCTGGCGTGAGTGACACTCCAGATTCTAGCTATGCAGGGACCAGAGGATCAGGGGAATGGAGAGTGTGAGCCCAGGCCAGGTGACTACCAGGGTGGAGGTATCTTACCATGAGATTGTCCACCTTGGTGTTGCTATCAAAGGGCAAGGATCCTTCTGAGGTCAAGAATTGGAAGTATATTTGAACTCCGATAGAAAGCTTCTTGAAAAGGTCCTTTTTTCTAGGACAAGCACGTTATTGTCCCATGAACAATTCTGCACGGTGAAAGGGCGGAGCGTTTTTGGGGAAATCTTATCTGTAAGAGAAGTGCTGAAACCTTTAAAGCTCATAATAGGAGGTTAAGATGTTGATGGAGGTGATCAAAAGTTACTCAGGAGCTTCTGGGTCTCTGGTCAACACCAAGTTGAAAGCTTTCTGGACTCTGGATGAGGAGCCGGATTTCCCACTTCCTCAATTTTAGCATGACCCCACTGAAATTAAGATCTTAGGGGTCAAATTTGGGAGGGATAATGCCAGGCTAAATTGAAAGTCAAAACTGGATGCAGCAGATGTAAAGTACAGCAGTAGAAAAAGTGGAAGCTGTCCTATATGGAAATAATGAAGCTCATCAAGGCATACCTGGTTCCTGTACACCTGTATGTGTCTTACGTTTACCCTTTTCCAAAAGCTTTCTATCCAAGGATCCACAACCTGTTCTTCCAGGTGCTCTGGATGAGCAGGTTGAACCCTATAAAAAGAGGGATAACTTACCTGCAGACAAAAGGGGGTGGGCTGAACATGTTGTGTTTTGTGGCTTTCTTTGGCACCATTTTCTTAAAGTTGAACTTTGAGCAGCTGGGCCAAAGAACAAGTGTACCATGGGAAAGCAGCATCAGGACTAGGGCATTCCCATTTGTAGGCGATTGGTTACAGGGTGATAGGGTGAAGCAGGTGCGGGTGCGACATGATCATTTCCTTGCATACCTCATCCTGGCACTGAAGCTTTTAAGAGTTTGGGAACTTGGTACACCCTCCAGGCATGATTTTTATATGAGGGTGCGGAGGGTCTATTTTGTTGTTCCACTGGCTTTGACGGACTGCACTGGGGAAACTTTGAAGGAAAGTGTCTTTGATCTGGCATGGCTCTCACTTCAGGGAAGGCTCTTTGTCAGGGAGAATGTACAATATATTTTTGTTGTTCATAGGAACAAGGGAAGTGGAGTCGAGGAGTGTCAGGAGTTTTTCCTTTGTCAGTGCCCCCTGGCATACAGTGTGCTCTCACAAGTTTCCCAAGCACTGTGTGCCCTATTCCTGTGCATACTTTCTTATGCTGAATTAGCATATGGTGTCTCAGGTAGAAGGCATAATTACCACCAGGTGTACCTTGTGATAGCAGCAGTTAAGTACCACTTATTGCTAGGAAGATGTTATTACACAATGGGCGTAAATGTAACTCCTGAGGGGATAACAAAGACTATTCTGGAAGAGTTGCACTTTATTAGAGCTTCAAAACAAACGTGCTCCTACTTCTCTGCATCACTATGGAGGGGTTTCAACTTCTAAAGACCAACCTGTGTAAAGTTACAGTATACTGGTCCGTTGTGCTTTTTGCTTTTGTGCGTGATACTGCTCTGTTTCTTCTCCTTAGGTTCCTGAAAGTTTTCTTATCAGCACTTCAGCGGGTGCCTTCAATTTTATTTTCCTTGGGTTTTTGCTTCATCTTCGTTGGGTGGGGAAGGGGTTAAGGTGGGCTATGGTTTCCAAAGGCAACATAAGTGAACTGTTTTGGACTCGGTCTTTTCTTTGGGGTGTGGAGGAAGCCAACATGGACAGAGGAGGGACTCTGAGGATTGGTTGTCCTCTGGGTTTGGAAGAAAGTGGCAGTAGTGGTGGGTCATACTGTATATATATATATATATATATATATATATATATATATATATATATATATATATATATATATATATATATGTGTGAATGGGATGACTCAACGACTTAGCTCATTTGTTAGCAATTTATGTTAGTTTTTGTTTGATTGAGGTGTGTTTTTATTTGTGAACAGTTTTTCTTTTATATATAATTAAAGAAAAATTCCTATCTGATACCCATTGTAAGCAGCAGTAAAGTCCTGCATAGCACAAAAGTACAAGAACATAAAAGTATAATAGAACATAAAGCTACAGTCCATATGACTTCAGGCAGACAGAGACAGCAGAAATATTGATCCAAGTTAAGAAATGAAATCTAATATTGCATGGTGTTATGGTTCCCTCATGTTACCTGCACCCTTGTGTATTACTTAAGTGTGCATTGGGCTCTAGGCTCAACTCCAGTCAGGGCTACCCACCATTATTGATCAATTATACATTTTTTTTGTTTAGGAATCTGACTCACAGAAAATAGCACATGTTCATATTCAACCTCATTAAGTCTAACTTTCCCTGAAAGTGCAGGTCAGATATGATTACATAATTCCAATCCATAAAGGCTGAGCTAATGCTTGGTATTGTGTTGAGTGTAAATCGCCTGACATCATTCGGACAGTCACCAATACACCTCCTCTTCCAATTACTGAGCAGGGTTTACTGCCATTTGCCTTTTAGTCATTTTAAAGGAATAGCAACACATTTAATTGTCAGAGGGTATAAGATATAAAATATCCCACATTGGAATTTAATAGTAGAGGAGCTACAGAGGGCCCTATTCATAAGGGCTTACAATTTAAAAGACTCGACAGATGGCACTTCTGGAATAGGTTTATTGGGGTTGCTGCTGTAAAACCTAAAGCGTTTCGGGAGTAAATCCCTTAATCATAGGTCATAGGGATTTACTCCCGAAACGCGTTAGGTTTTACAGCAGCAACCCCAATAAACCTATTCCAGAAGTGCCGTCTGTCTGTCGAGTCTTGTAAACGTTCACAGTGGGGACACTGTTTGACTGAGCACCTGGTTTCAGGAACATGCGGTGAGCAGTAGCGTTCCTTCTTTGTTCTCTATCTACAGACTTACAATTTAAAAGACAGGACGATATATAGATATTGCTGGAGTCAGAAATCTCTAAAACTCATGGTTTTCATTAACCAATAAATCATGTTAGAGGGCCCCTTATAGAGCAGTTATTTTTTCTTTGTTCTGCTCTCATGTCTAAGCTGAAGGTAATGGACCAGGTGCACATTTTATTTTAAGTTGCATGGCCTGCTGACGGTACCTTGGAGGGCCCCTGTGCAACCTCACCTACTGCACAAGCAATGTCAGCTCTTGGATTTAATCATTAATCTACACTTATTCAAGATGATTCAGCCTAATTATAGGGGCAGACTAAGATGAGCTGCAGTCCTGGGCAGTCAACGAGGGCCCCTATGCTGACTCCTTCCCACCACACAGCATGTTCTACCCCTAACCATTTCTTATCCCTAAGTTGGATTTGAACTCCCTTGTTCTGCATGAAAAAGAAATGAAAACTTTGAAGCTGAACTGTGGCCCTGGTAGACCCTATGGTAAAACATACAGCCCTGCAGCTGATACTCTAACCCAGGATAAAGAGTAGATGCTTCCTGTCATGGTGGGTCCTTTGAAAGTGCCTCTTCTGTCCATAGATCAAAATAACCCCAATTGCATATAAACAAAACAGATGTAGTGATCTTCAGCCCCTAGCTAGAAGTCAGCTGACTATGAATTATGGAGTTGTAGTTCCCAATAAGCTTGCCACTTATGCTCAGTGCCGAATTTACATAATGGGCACCCCTAGGCCCCTGACATTCGTCTCCCCCTGTCCCCTCCCTTTTATTTGCACAAATTTTCATCATCAGGACCAGAGCAATTGGGATTGGCACACGGGTAATAAAAAAACTATTTTATCTCCTGCACGTCCCCAGTGTTTCTGAACCAATGTGGGTATGGTTGGGCAACATGCCGCCCCGTAAAATCTTGCCGTTCTAGGCCTGGGCCTTGGTGGCCTTTCCACAAATCCGGGCCTGCTTATGCTTTACCTTCCACTGAATTTTATCAGGTTGCTGGTTTAAATTTATATTGGCCAAATGGATTTATTCCTGGGTATTTATGCCCTTGCTTTCATTAAAAGGGGTATCAAGCTGGCACGGAATGAATTATTGATAACTCCATTTAAACTTAAGTCTAAGGCCGTCTCTGACGTCAGATGGATCTTTAGGAGTGTCAAAGGTTTATCTTCATTTGTGATCCTTAAATAACAATTTGTGGTTTTTTTTGGAAGGCCACCAGGGAGGAACAATTTAATTAATGCTCTTTAACCCTGCCACTGCTCAAGGCCACCAATGCTTTTCGATTAGTGATATTTCATTTGATCCGGTTGTTGTCTTATTTTTTCCTCTCTCTTTTGGCCTGACGAGAGATCTAAGCGAATTCTGCTGAGTTCTGCATGTTGCTCGCCTGAAACCTTCTCCCCATCGCCTCCTCCTCCTTCTCACCAGGTCCCAATGCTGCTACTGGTCTATTTATACATTGTCTGTTTAAAGAGAAAAAAGGCTATTTTTGGAAGAACCTGTTTCTAAATTGTGTAGGTTCCTGCAATTGTATTAATTTAATCCACTAAGCCCATCATCAATACAGAAACATATTCGGGGGTACAAGAAGGGCATATCCTCACCCCATATACGCAATTCTGCTTGGCATGTTCAGCAGATGCTGATACCAACTGGCTCATAGCCTTCTATCACATAAGAAGTGCCGTGGTGGGGCGAACAAAGAACATGCAAATCTGTCCTCTTTTTCCATACCATGCAAGCAAATGCTTCAGATCGATGAAGGCTCGTATCATGTTAGTCTACACCAGTGCTTATCCCTGGTGCCTTCCAAGGCTTGACATTTGGCCCCCACCTAAAATTGTCTAGCCATACTAATGCAGACACTACCCACCTATAGAGAGGCCAAGAATCTATTGACTATGAGTTAGCAGCACCCTCCTAACCAGAAGGGACTTACATCGGCTCCATGATTATGTAGCTTTGAACAATAGAATCTTTGAAACTAAGCCACCCCACTACAGTGGAAACAAGCATGCCTAAAGTGATCAATAACTGTTTTTATTATTATTTCATTGCGGCAGTCCCCGGATTAGTTCTCATACTCAGGTGTCCAAACTATGACTCTAAAAACAACACAGGTCTTCTCCCCCCCCCCTTTGTTGTCAAACCTTTTGGCTAAACCCACCCTCCCCCCTTTGCTCATAACAAGGTTACAAAAAGAATAGAATTGTGGTCCATAATAATCACTTTCCTACAGACCTTGTGATATCTCTCAAATTGCATCCTAACTGGCCATCAAGCCATGCCCCCCCCCCCCTCCATCCAATGGTTTGGACCTTTCACAGTATGAGAACCAGTGCCCTGGATACTGGGAGTTATAGATAAACAACAAGCAGAGGGTAGGATATAAATTGGGCATTTCTGCCTAACACGGACAAAAATATAAACAAAAAGGCAGTCATCTGAAACAGTTGGATAGCATATTCCGTTGCAAGAAAGGCAAACAGTCTCAGGATTGCACATCAACATCATATATAAGTTCATTTTAGTGTCAACGTCTGCTTTATACAGAGCAAATGATGGGTGAATCTTGAAGATAAAGGAATGTATTTATACCTAGATAATATAAAAGCATCTCTATAGGCCAGAATCACGTTACCCATTTGTTCTAGAAAATGGGCAAAGCTTAAAGTGCCATCACAAATGCTCTTGGCATGTGACACTTGGGGGGTGCGACAATAATAGCTTCTAGGGATGTTTAGTACAACTGTATTCCTTGTACCCTTCCCAAAGCCTTTCACGTACACAAATATGTCACCCTCACACTTGCTCCGATATCTGTAGGCTGAGAGCTGTAGAGGCCTTGAGAACATTTTGATTGGAATGGTGGGTTTTGCTCTTGTCCTCATCTCACTCTGCACCCCACCCCCCACACCAACACTTGGTGGTATCATCCTGCTACTCCATTAATAACTAGGCTAGCCAGAATAATAATAATAAAACGGTGCCGGTCATTCCCTAAGAACCTGTCCTATATATATATATATATATAGATATATATATATACAGTGATAGTATACAGGGTTTGGTAGGGCATTAAAATATATGTATCCCCAGTACATACATGATTGTGCTCCATTACAAACCTGCACAATGGAACAATGTCACTCCCATGATTTGGGAAACTGGTCCCAGTAATAAAGGAATTATCCAGAAACCATAGCAATGCCTGGCAGCAGTTCCAATACAGTATAGAGGGCACTTATAGTCTATTTAATAGTCCAGTCCTGTAGGGTCAGCATTACATTGTCTGTATAGAAATTGCCCCAATTGCCCCCTTGGTGCAGTGACCTACCTCCACTATGAAGGTCTTCTCTTCCCCACACACTGATACCACGAAAAAAGGCAAAAAGCAGGTTTTGATACAGATTCCCAGGACATGAGCTTTCTGTCGCTTGACTCCAGTCTGTGCCATCACGGTGGGCTGAAGGGGGGCACTACATGGGCATCACATGTGCAGAGCTGCAGGCAGGACAGGCTGCCCCCCCAGGTGGTGGTGCTGATGGGTAAGGGGGTTATTTGGGAGGCATTACACCCAGCCTGGGGGGGAGCAGTGAGGGTGCGGTCTGAGGAAGCTGAATTCCAGGGGATAGGGATGCCAGGGTCGCGCTGTGCCCATCCCAGACACCCACACAACAATGGCCAGGACTGGTCGCACTGCGAAGCTTCGCACTTGCGGCAGCAGGGTCGGCGGCGGTGGCGGTGACTGCTGGGGAGCGGAGCAGAGAAACTGCCTTAGTAACAGACGCACCGAGCGCCAATTGGAGGAGGGGGGCAGAGCCAGCGAGAGTGATGCGCAGGGCTGGGAGGAGAGGCTGATACACCAGGCACCCCCAATGCCATGCCTAATCCCGGGCACCTGCAACTGCACCCGCTCCTGTCTCCACGGATATTAGATATGGGGATGGGGAACTGGAGCACAGCAGCCAGGGTTCATGTTCCACCTATCAGCGTACTGCACTCAGCCAATCAGCAAATAGCTTTATACTAGTCACTGGCTGCTGGGCTAGTGCCACCTTCCTTCCCGCTGTGTTTGTTTAGCTAGGTATGATCACACGTCTCTGTCACCCCCAACACACACACATAATACAACTATTTCTATTCACACACACGAGGCGTACGTATAGAACAGTTATTTTCAATTAGAATGCAGAAAAACACATACAGTAACTGGCTAGGTGCAATCAAGGGCAAATATATTTCGACACACAGCCAGGGCTTGTGGGACAATAAATGTGTTAATTATAGTAATCCCCATAATGGAATTTGGGACTATACACAAAAATGCACCCAAATGTGCGTGGGTTAAAGTTCTGCACAGAAATGCCTTTCCCATGCTGTAGTTGCTACAATAGCGCTTGTAGGGGATATTATTTCTACTATAGGCACCATCTCTCCCTACTATACCTGCTATCCCACAGCCGCAGTCCCTTCCCAGAGACTATTATCCCACTGTTACTATAGGCACCATCTCTCCCTACTATACCTGCTATCCCACAGTCACAGTCCCTTCCCAGAGACTATTATCCCACTGTTACTATAGACACCATCTTTCCCTACTATATCTGCTATCCCACAGTCACAGTCCCTTCCCAGAGACTATTATCCCACTGTTACTATAGGCTCCATCTTTCCCTACTATATCTGCTATCCCACAGTCACAGTCCCTTCCCAGAGACTATTATCCCTCTGTTACTATAGTCACAATCTCTCCCTACTATACCTGCTATCCCACAGTCACACTCCCTTCCCAGAGACTATTATCCCACTGTTACTATAGACACCATCTTTCCCTACTATATCTGCTATCCCACAGTCACAGTCCCTTCGCTGAGACTATTATCCCACTGTTACTATAGGCACCATCTCTCCCTACTATACCTGCTATCCCACAGCCACAGTCCCTTCCCAGAGACTATTATCCCTCTGTTACTATAGTCACAATCTCTCCCTACTATACCTGCTATCCCACAGTCACACTCCCTTCCCAGAGACTATTATCCCACTGTTACTATAGACACCATCTCTCCCTACTATACCTGCTATCCCACAATCCCTTCCCGGAGACTATTATCCCACTGTTACTATAGACACCATCTTTCCTTACTATATCTGCTATCCCACAGTCACAGTCCCTTCCCCGAGACTATTATCCCCACTGTTACTATAAGCATCATCTCTTCCTACTATACCTGCTTTTCCACAGTCCCTTCCCAGAGACTATTATCCCCACTGCTACTATAGGCACCATCTCTCCCTACTATACCTGCTATCCCATAGCCACAGTCCCTTCCCATAGACTATTATCCCCACTGCTACTATAGGCCCCATCTCTTCCTACTATACCTGCTTTCCTACAGGACAGGCACCGTCAGGGAAAGGAAGGAATGCTGCTGTGCAAGGCACATTAAAGTCTGGGTCTGACCAACACTGGCAGTTTTCTGCCTGTAGAACATAGTCATGCCTTTCACACTTGGACTGGAATCTTTTTTAAGCTGGATACCTTAGATCAGGGATGGCATTTGTGGTCCGAATGTCTCTCTACCTCTATGTACAGTTTGTAAGGAAATAAATATTTACAATTGATAAGGTCTTGAAAATGCTCTGTAATCAAAATAAGCCTTTAATGATTTCTATATGTATCACTTCCATTGCTCTCTGTCTGGGCAGGTACATGCGTGAAGGGCTAGCTTCAGAAAATCATGAGGCCCAACTACTTAGTTAGCAGGGCCTTCACCCCTGGGGAACATAAGTGTTTGTTCACTGTGTGCCTGGACCCACTGGAAGGTGGTCCTGGCCAGCTTAGTAGAATGTTTGGTCTCAATAAAATAATCGCCACACCCAAATCCACCTAGCCATGTCAGATTACGATGAGATCGCAATGGGCTCCGGCGGGATCAGTCGTGGCAAAATCAAACCTGTCTGATCGACCAAACGACCGATCTCCGCCAGACGAAAAATGTCGGGACTCTCCACACACAGTCCGAAAATCGTACGAATCCTTGATTCGTACGATAGGATCTTTGCGTCTATGGCCACCTTTACTCTCCCCTTATTAAACACACCCCTCTCTGAAGACTGCGTATTTTTCTGCATACAAGGTGCATAATCTCCTGTCGTTCTCTGAAGCAGAGATTGTGTTTTGCCCCAGTAACTGATTCTGTAATCGACCACGTAGATGTGAGTAATAGCCACCCACAGGAACCTATACTGCCGAGATGGAAAATCATTCCCTGCAGCCATCTGGAGACTGGAATGCTAAATGGAATTACTAAATCTACTTTCCCCTATGGTTGCATGCTGATGACAGCAAAGTGCAAATTGTATGCTTATTAGTAAGTCTGCTGTTATTATTGTTTTCTAACTACAACTCCCAGCATTCAACAATAGCTGACAAATAAAGCAGCAGGGGCTATTTAAGTGTTGGAAAACAAATTCCAAACACCTTAAATGGACTTTAGCTGGGAAGTGCATTTTTTAGGGTGGTCTTATCCACATAAAGATTGGCAAATTGTAGAGCAGAAGTTTAGGAAAAGGTTTTGAGGTAGCTGTGAAGATAACAGCCTCTGGGAAGGGAATGTGACTGTGAGATAGTAAGCAAGACTGAATTATGGGGTGTGCTTATTTGCTGCCCTGGGAACCCCTGGTTACTATTACCCCTGTGTTTCCACACACACACACACGCACATAAATATGTATTGTAACAACTGTGGCTGTGGGATAGCAGTTATAGTAGGGAGAGATGGAGTCTATAGTAACAGTGGGATAATAGTCTCTGGGAAGGGACTGTGGGATAGCAGGTATAGTAGGGAGAGATGGTGCCTATAGTAACAGTGGGATAATAGTCTCTGGGAAGGGACTGTTGCTGTGGGATAGCAGGTACAGTAGGGAGAGATGGTGCCTAAAGTAACAGCGGGGATAATAAATTCTGGGAAAGGACCATGGCCGTGGGATAGCAGGTATAGTAGGGAGAGATGGAGTCTATAGTAACAGTGGGATAATAGTCTCTGGGAAGGGACTGTGGGATAGCAGGTATAGTAGGGAGAGATGGTGCCTATAGTAACAGTGGGATAATAGTCCCTGGGAAGGGACTGTTGCTGTGGGATAGCAGGTACAGTAGGGAGAGATGGTGCCTAAAGTAACAGCGGGGATAATAAATTCTGGGAAAGGACCATGGCCGTGGGATAGCAGGTATAGTAGGGAGAGATGGTGTCTATAGTAACAGTGGGATAATAGTCTCTGGGAAGGGACTTTGACTGTGGGATAGCAGGTATAGTAGGGAGAGATGGTGCCTATAGTAACAGTGGGAAAATAGTCTCTGGGAAGGGACGTAGGGAGAGATGGTGCCTATAGTAACAGTGGGATAATAGTCTCTGGGAAGGGACTGTGACTGTGGGATATCAGGTATAGTAGGGAGAGATGGTGCCTATAGTAACAGTGGGATAATAGTCTCTGGGAAGGGACTGTGACTGTGGGATAGCAGAAATAGTAGGGAGAGATGGTGCCTATAGTAACAGTGGGATAATAGTCTCTGGGAAGGGACTGTGACTGTGGGATAGCAGGTATAGTAGGGAGAGATGGTGCCTATAGTAACAGTGGGATAATAGTCTCTGGGAAGGGACTGTGACTGTGGGATATCAGGTATAGTAGGGAGAGATGGTGCCTATAGTAACAGTGGGATAATAGTCTCTGGGAAGGGACTGTGACTGTGGGATAGCAGGTATAGTAGGGAGAGATGGTGCCTATAGTAACAGTGGGGATAATAGACTCTGGGAAAGGACCACAGCTGTGGGATAGCAGGTATAGTAGGGAGAGATGATGTCTATAGACAGGGCCACATCAGGGAGGCAGGGGGTACAAGTGTGCTGGGCCCGGGCCTAAAGTCGGGCCCCCCTTGGCAGCGCTGAAGCCCTGCCGCCTCTTCAAAAATCCTGAACCGCCGAAAAGCCATAGTCCCGAACTGCCGGAGTCACGAAAAGAGCCAAACTGCCGAAGTCATGAAGCTGTGGAAAGACCCGAAATCCCGAAAAGATGGTGTCTATAGTAACAGTGGGATAATAGTCTCTAGGAAGGGACTGTGGCTGTGGGATAGCAGTTATAGTAGGGAGAGATGGAGTCTATAGTAACAGTGGGATAATAGTCTCTGGGAAGGTAGCGTGACTGTGGGATAACAGGTATAGTAGGGAGAGATGGTTCCTATAGTAACAGTGGAATAATAGTCTCTGGGAAGGGACTGTGACTGTGGGATAGCAGGTATAGTAGGGAGAGATGGTGCCTATAGTAACCGTGGGATAATAGTCTCTGGGAAGGGACTGTGACTGTAGGATAGCAGGTATAGTAGGGAGAGATGGTGCCTATAGTAACATTGGGCTAATAGCCTCTGGGAAGGGTCTCTTGAAAGGGTAAATGACTTACCACCACAACATCATTTGCAACTATGCAAAAATGGACATGTATGGACACCCTTCATTAAAGGCATTTGTGTCCAGACCAGTGACGTAACTAGAGGGGGGCGGGCCCTGGCGCGGGATGCGCAGCCGGGCCCCTCGCCCCCCTCCGTACACCCGGAATTGCCTGCAAATGGTTGCGTGCTAGCTGCCAGGGGGGGCCCCGAGGGGGTGGCCCAATCGCACCCCCTGCTCCCCCGGTAGTTACGCCACTGGTCCAGACCCATTCCTTGTACTTGCCTATAGTTGAGCTCAGCGCTGGTGGGTTCATCCCACCTCCTGCTCCGAATCACATGGAACTGTGCACCTACCTTCTAGCTGGCAGTAATTCCAGGCTTCCTACTGTGGCTCGCTTCTATACACAAAGCAGATCTGTGACTAAAGAATCACATGCAGGCAGTTTTGGCCAGTGCAACTTGATAGCGTCAGGCTCCCTTGACAAAAAATCTCCCAAAACCTTCTGAGACACTCGCACTGCACCTCCTTGGTTCACACCGTGTCACTATTTTAAAGGAAAAGACAGGACGAGGAGAGGGACTATGATACAGCAGACCCCGCAGTCTGGGCCCCCCTGTTGCAACTGCAGGGTCTGCTGTATTTATGTAGATGTAGTAGTGTAGTTATGCCACTTGTTTTGGTGCAATTATTATCTGATTCCTGCAAAAATGCAAGTATAATCTGCAATCTTCATAATTGCATCAGGCACAGGCAGCTACTACACTGTAATGTAAACACGTTGTAAATAGAACCATACACAATGAATGAAACCGGTGTCATTTTAAACCTCCCCAAGAATAGCAACGTTACAGGAGATATGACACAAAGAGTAACATTATATCAAGTAAGGATGCACTGAATCCACTATTTTGGATTCGGCCGAACCCCCGAATCCTTTGTGAAAGATTAGACCGAATACTGAACCGAATCCGAACCCCAATTAGCATATGCAAATTAGGGGTTGGAAGGGGAAAACATTTTTACTTCCTTGTCTTGTGACCAAAAAGTCACGCGGTTTCCCTCCCTACTCCTAATTTATTAGGATTTGGATTCGGTTCGGCCGGGCAGAAGGATTCAGCCAAATCCGAATCCTGCTGAAAAAGCCCGAATCCTGGCCGAATCCCGAACCGAATCCCGGTGCAACCCTAGTATCAAGTGGCTTTATCGTCTTGGTCAAACACCTCTGCCTGTTTTCTCATAGTATTGCATAACCAGATTTGTTCCAGAAGTGGGATGCTGGGGATTTTATTTCAACAGCTGGGGGTTGCAAGTTGGACATCCCTATCCAAAATGACCATAACAGGGTCAATTTTGGCTGTAGGGGACCACACAACAGGTGAAGGGCTACAGGTTTGATAATACTGATACAAAGGGTTATGCTGCCATCTAACTATGCCTACGTTTCCCCCTTTTCTGCTTTCTCTATCAATTTTGTGGTCCCCACTAATTGCAGGACTAAGTGTCGCTGTCCCATCCCTGTACAGCTGTGCAGTAATGCAACTATGTAAGCAATGTTTACTTTATCTGCTGGACATATAAGTAGAACATTGTCTCTGCGTATATCAACTGCAACCAAATGTTGCATAATCGCCTTACCCACTACCAAGCTTCTGGCAGGTATTAATCTAAATACAGTATCTCCTGCATATATCATTAGTTGTATGTTTGATATATACGCCCTTCTATTGTACATCGCTTCATAATCTGTTGGTGCTGTATAAAAATGCAACAATAATCGTACAATGGCGGCTCCTGTTAATTGCCAATCATTTTGCTTTAGAGAGAACTTAGGCAAAGAAGCTGCATTTTATAGGAGCTGTCCAGCAGCTGAAATCCTCCTACTTTTGGCAGCAGTAGGGAAGTGAATATATTGGTATGTGTGTTATACGATAATGTGTAGATCACCCCCCCCCCCCCCGTTTATTTGTGATTATTCCTTCTTTTGATGCTGGAAACCCAAAGCAAATGTCCCTTCTGACCTCCCCTCAAACCAGCCCAAACTGCCCCAAGTAACTGGATGGCATTTTTCATTTTATGCAATATAACAGCCAATTCCAAGCATTCAAAGATAAAAAGGAAACCACTGCATACGTACAGAAAATGATTTTCCCTTTAAACAGATAAGCATGCTCATCTTCCCATTTATTTTCTTATTAGATAAAATTTATATTTGTGAGTTGTTGTCACTTTGTGTTGCTTGCTGGGTGCTCTGTTGTCAAGGGCAATGAAAAAAGGATATGTTTTGGTTTGACACATGCCAGTAGTTGGCACCCCAAGTCAAGGGGATCAACGTTGGAGACCTTTTGAGATGACATAGGCATTCCTACAGAGAGGCTTTGGGGTATGATGTGCTAGGGATCAGCTGGGTAGAGATGTCGCGAACTGTTCGCCGGCGAACTTGTTCGCGCGAACATCGGGTGTTCGCGCTCGCCGGAAGTTCGCGAACGTCGCGCGACGTTCGCCATTTTGGGTTCGCCATTGTTGGCGCTTTTTTTTGCCCTCTCACCCCAGACCAGCAGGTACATGGCAGCCAATCAGGAAGCTCTCCCCTGGACCACTCCCCTTCCCTATAAAAACCGAAGCCCTGCAGCGTTTTTTCACTCTGCCTGTGTGTGCTGAAGAGATAGTGTAGGGAGAGAGCTGCTGCCTGTTAGTGATTTCAGGGACAGTTGAAAGTTTGCTGGCTAGTAATCGTTTTGATACTGCTCTGTTATTGGAGGGACAGAAGTCTGCAGGGGTTTGAGGGACATTTAAGCTTAGGTAGCTTTGCTGGCTAGTAATCTACCTTCTACTGCAGTGCTCTGTATGTAGCTGCAGTGGGCAGCTGTCCTGCTTCTGATCTCATCTGCTGACTGCTGCAATAACAGTAGTCCTTGTAAGGACTGCTTTTATTTATTTTTTTGTTGTTTTACTACTACTACTACTACTACTACTATAAGAGCCCAGTGCTATTAGTCTAGCAGTGTTGGGGAGTGGGACTGGTGTGCTAATCTGCTGCTCCTAGTAGTTCAGCAGCACCAACTTTAATTTTTTTTTTTTAATATTCATTTTTTTTTTATTTTACTTTTTTTTATTTTACTACCGCTGTAGTAGTGTATAAGTTGACCTTTTAGGCATTATTTGCCCTGTAGGCATTATTTGCACACTGTTTTCTTCAACCCGCCATCGAGCTGTGTGACCTTGTTCACATTCTGTCTAAATATCCATAATATTACCGTCTCCAGAAAAAACACCGGAGTCACTTTTTTCAAGCAGCCATAATATATTTTACGTAATCCGTATCCACCGCTGTAGTAGTGTATACGTTGGCCTTGTAGGCATTATTTGCACACTGTTTTCTTCAACCCGCCATCGAGCTGTGTGACCTTGTTCCCATTCTGTCTAAATATCCATAATATTACCGTCTCCAGAAAAAACACCGGAGTCACTTTTTTCAAGCAGCCATAATATATTTTACGTAATCCGTATCCACCGCTGTAGTAGTGTATACGTTGGCCTTGTAGGCATTATTTGCACACTGTTTTCTTCAACCCGCCATCGAGCTGTGTGACCTTGTTCCCATTCTGTCTAAATATCCATAATATTACCGTCTCCAGAAAAAACACCGGAGTCACTTTTTTCAAGCAGCCATAATATATTTTACGTAATGGCGAAAAATGACTATTTTCAGCATTTATATGGCATATTTTTTCTGGCAACTGTGCTTCAGTGGCTGCGTCCAAAAAAACTGGGCAAACAATGCCTACAAGGTCAACGTATGGCAGTTGTTTAAAGAGAACAGTAGATTACTAGCCAGCAAAGCTACCTAAGCTAAAATGTCCCTCAAATCCCTGCAGACTTCTGTCCCTCCAATACAGAGCAGTATCAAGCAGATTACTAGCCAGCAAACTTACTATCATCTGTCCCTGAAATCACTAACAGCTCTCCCCCTACACTATCTCTTCCAAGCACACACAGGCAGATTTTTCAGATACATTTTTGCCCTTGATCCCCCTCTGGCATGCCACTGTCCAGGTCGTTGCACCCTTTAAACAACTTTAAAATCATTTTTCTGGCCAGAAATGTCTTTTCTAGATGTTAAAGTTCGCCTTCCCATTGAAGTCTATGGGGTTCGCGAACCGTTCGCGAACCGCTCGCGTTTTTGCGCAAGTTCGCGAATATGTTCGCGAACTTTTTTTCCGACGTTCGCTACATCCCTACAGCTGGGTTATTCTTGCTGTGAAATTAACACAGTGCTGATGGGAGATGGCTGAATATCAGATGAGCATGGGCACATCCTGCAGGGAATTTCCTTGTCAGTTTAGCAAAAAATTGAGAATGCACTGACACTTTTCTAAGAAATGGACAGTCTTTTTAGCAATCGGTTCAGCAGGCCGCCAGCTAGTAACCTCTACTAGACCTTATCCGTAGCAATGAGCTTGTCACATACTTGGGATACTTGCGATATTACAGAGAAATGGATTTAAGTGAAGAGGGAGTATATATATATATATATATATATATATATATATATATATATATATATATATATATATATATATATATATATATATATATATATGTAGTGCTATAATAAACTGACACAGCAATGGTGTGTATGAGCTACTTCCTATGTGGTGTGGAGCCACAAATGAGACCCTCTTTACTCAGGGGTAAGCCCTCGCAACGCGGTGGAGGCAGGGTATAGTGTAACTGTAACCGTGTGCAATGCACAAGAAATTGGGTGCCAGTGGTTTTATTTTGCTTAACCATAAACTGAGTTTATTGACCAACATCAGAATTCACATGGGAGTATGGAACATAAGATAAAACATAGATCAACCAATAGAACAATGTATACTCACAGAAACAAGTATAGAATGACTCCCTGCAGATAAGGAATACACAGCAGAGAGCTATGCAGCTTGTGAGAAGGTATTGCTCAGTTTTCAGGATCACCTTAAGTGGAACCCAGAAGACTACGAACTTCCCTGAGTCTAACATTGAGGGGCCCATTTACTTAGTTCGAGTGAAGGAATAGAATAAAAAAAACTTCGAATTTCGAATGTTTTTTTGGCTACTTTGACCATCGAATTGGCTACTTCAACCTTCGAATCAAACGATTCGAACTGAAAATCGATCGACTATTCGACCATTCGATAGTCGAAGTACTGTCTCTTTAAAAAAAACTTCGACCCCCTACTTCACCACCTAAAACCTACCGAGGTGCCATGTTAGCCTATGGAGAAGGTCCCCATAGGCTTTCTATAAATTTTTAGGTCGAAGGAAAATCGTTCGATTGATGGATTAAAATGGATTTAATTGTTCGATCGAACGACTTTTCGTTAGATCGAACTATTTGCGCTAAATCCTTAGACTTCAATATTCAAAGTCGAAGGATTTACATTCGGCAGTTAATTAATCCTTGATATTCGACCCTATGTAAATCTGCGCCTTAGTCCCTACAATGGGTCAGTAATACCCGGGATCTTAATCCCTCTAATATCCTCGTCGGAGCTTTGAGCTGCTCAACTAAATACCCTATCTATCACTCCTAGAGTGATCTGTTAAAGGGTATAACTATCACTTTACTATACTCAGACTGGGTTCCACTACCCCTAACCTCTGCTGCTTAACAGAGGAAAGGTTCAGCAGCAATGGCCATGACCACATGGTTTTCAAACCTTTTATACTATGCCACAGTGCCATCTAGCATCCACTGTGAGAACTACAGGGGTTACATGGAAAAAAAAGTTTTCCATAGACAATTCCCTGGGTGCTGGTCTTTTCTATTTTATTATATCTATTTATATCTATAAATATGCCTTGATTTTTGCATGAAAAATCTCGATGTTGCTGGTCTTAGTTTGCTATATAAATTTGTGGCCAGTCACTCAGAAAGTATTTTCAAGTAACATGTAATCACAAACAGGCCTGGATTTGAGGAAAGGCCACCAAGGCCCAGGGCTAGGGCATCAGGATTTTAGGGGGTGGTATGCTGCTCAACCACAACCTCATTAGTTCAGAAACACTGGGGATGTACAGTGTCCATGTCCATTCCCCATTGCTCCAGTCCCAATGATGAAAATCTGTGCAAATAAAGGGGAGGAGACTATGTAAATCCAGCCCTGATCACATAATATCCACTACGTTTATAATTAACCAGGAAATGACATATGCAACATGGTAATTAACACATTACTTCATTTGCAATGGTATCCAAGGTTCAGTCCTATAGCAACCATCCAATCCTGCACGTGCACCAATTATTCATGTGGAAATGCTGCACGGTTTCCATAGTGCCCTAAGTCAACAGGCACAGCGTAGATATGTGAAAAAAAACAGATGTGACTTTCATGCCAAAACGACCAACCACACTTTTCAGCACAATTGTATCCAATTCATGTTGATGGACAAGCGCAATTGCATTAGCAACAATATTACCAACAAAATGCTGCATTTTTGGTTAAAATATTGGGATCACCTTGGAAAATTGCAGTTTGCACACTGTGTAGTAAGTGAGTAGATAAATGATCCCTAAAGTCATAAACCACACCGTCCATAATAAAACACAATTCATACTTGATAAATTTTCAATACGGGTTTCTGGTCTGAAGTTGGAGGTCCGAAGGGGAGACCAAAGGGGCCTCAGAATGATTCACCAAAGAAGAGTAAAATTATGTTTTATGGTAACAGTTGAATATAATTTCTGAGTACATCACTCGCTGTGCTGAAATTGGAAATGATTGAAATGTCTATTTTCTGCCAGTCTGTTATTTAATAATCACAATAATAATGATGATGGTAATAATAAAATCCAGTGTAGCTGTGCAGCTGCTGTTCAGTAGCATTTATCTGAGCCTATCTGGTTTATGGAAATGGTACCCAGGGGAAGGTTTGCCGAGGACAGATATCACAGATATTTAAAAAATTGCAGGGTAAAAAACAAAGGTAGATAGAAATTCATTTGTATGAATAGAGCTCCTAGGGAAATGCGTGTATTTACCAAACAAATGTGGGGCAATGAGTTCTGCCAGGTGAGATGAGTGGCAGAATAATGACAGGCAGGGATATGCCATGAAATCTCACCGGAGTCTTTATTTGCTCTTGGTGATGATTGCTATTAGCAGTATATCAAGTGGGTTTTGTGACAGGTGGGACATAGGGGCACATGCAGCTCACAAAACTATATCACATTGTAAAAACTAAAATAGAACCAGGCTGGGCACTATAGAAACAGCAGTTTCTCTAAATTGGGGTATATTTGGTGCCAAAAAAGTAATTTTCATTTTATGTTCTATGTCTTATTCTTCTCCAATTTCCCTCTGTCTATCTTTCCTTTTCTGTTTTCCACCCATTTATATTTATGTTCAGCTCCTAATTGCTAAGCCTTTTTTTCTTCTGCTCCCATCCCCATTTTATACAGTTTCATCTCTCCCTTTATATTCTCTTTCTTGCCTGCTTTTTAATTCTTCCATTTTTCTCTCCGCGTTCTCTTCTCTTAAGACCTTCTCCCCTTTCTTACCACTTTCAGCTTCTGCATCATACCCCTTAACCTTTCTTCCTTACCCCTAACCGCTCTTCTCATTCCTTTCCTTATGTTCGCACCCTCCCCTTTCTCTTCGGCCTTCCCTATCTCACTACTGTATATAGAATATTGCAGAAAAATCTAGATGAATAGAAGGATAAAAGGAGGAATAGAATAGAGGATGGTATAAATGTCAGAGAAAGGGAGACAAATTGAAGTGGGGCAGACAGGGACAGGACATTGAGAGAAAAGAAAGACAGAAAGAAATTATTGGAAAAGGAGAGAATTGCAGAATAAGGGGGAGGCACAAACTAGTAGTAGATTCAGAAAATAAAAGAATGGAGGGGAAATTAAAAGCAGTGGATGGCAGAGCTGTATATTACATGGTACCATACCCAACCCTGGTTAAGGGTGCAGGCAGAGGGATATTTTGCCTTTATTGTTATTGTACTTGTTTTTTCCTTTCATGCAAGCACCCATCAACCAACCAACCAACCGTAAGAGTAGTGGGGGACTATGGTGTGAGTGGCCTAGCCTAGAGATGCCTATGACATATACAGGCCACCAGCACCACACTACAAACTTAGATTGTAAGCGCTACATGACTTAGACAGTGCCGTTTAATATTTAAGGCTATATAAGTATATAGACAATGGTGGAAGGTACAGTCTCATACCTTGGAGGGGTGCTGAATTCAGTCATCTCTTATTATTGTATTTGGATTGTAGCAAGCTGCATAACTACTGTGCTCCACTACAAATCATTCTAAGTAGCTCCAAAATCATTTGAAGCAGCTCCAAATCTTCCAGAAGTTGACCTGTTTTCAAAATATATATTGAAATTTAGACCCCAGTGGGCCTTCTACACTCCTGCAGTTACAGGGTCTGCCTCCTTTATATTCATGTCCCTGATCACAGCTGCCACAAATGTTTTGTAACCACAGATACCATGTTAACTCAATTTAATGCACACTCTTAATGAAACATTAGTATGTACAAGCAGACTGCACCTTGGATGGAAGTAAAATTGACAATGGGTAAATTGTCATCCTAAATGCTGCAGCTTTCGTATATAGTGAGTGGGGGCAGGCAAAACAAAGAACACCTGCACCCACTGGCAAGCTGTACCTAATAATTGATTGGATAGCTCCATCTAATGTTGAGATTGAAGAAGGCATCTCATACCAAATTACACATTTATAGAGTTAATAATTCAGTTTGGGTGTAGATATACAGGCTGTCCATTAGTAGCTTATAGACTGCATCCACCTCTGTAGGTCCAACTATGTTTTGATGCACTTCCCAGCCCACAGAAACAAACTGAACCTTTTATTTTATTGGAGAGTTAATTAATGTAACGTCATTAAATTAAACAGGCAGGAGGTTCACAACTGCACCTTCAATCAAACTGTCTTATTAGTGCACATCTGACCATGTTGATGGTAGGGTATAGGGCATTAGTCGTCCCTTGTTGTTATCAGTCTCTTTCAGATAATGGCCTTAGACAGAGGACTGAATGGCATTATTCACTACTCACTTAAAGCATTTATTAGTGAACAAACCCCACAGCAGTTAATTACAAAACAGTGAAAAATAAACGTATATCATACCACATGGCAGCGTCTTCCCCCTGTCTGCATACCTCATGTTAGCCACATGAGGTGGATTGCATTTGTTGTTTCTTGGCCTCCACTTGTATAGGAAAATAAATAGTCCTTGTGCCTAAAGCAAGATCTGAATAAAGGAGCATAATAGAGACATGTCAGGTGAAGTTGGAGAAAAGGGATCCTACGTGCCTGCTTTCAGTTTGGTTTCAGAGTAACACCAAGGAGTGGTACTCCGTAGTCTAGTGTGATGCCAGTGAAGGGACTCGTGCAGAATCACGTTGTACAATAGGGCTTGGAACTTTGAGTGTGAGCACTACATTAGA
The DNA here is from genome assembly GCF_017654675.1 of Xenopus laevis. NCBI lineage: Eukaryota > Metazoa > Chordata > Amphibia > Anura > Pipidae > Xenopus > Xenopus laevis. Next base: position 45,664,195 of record NC_054387.1, on the reverse strand, counting down.
CTTCAAACCCCGTCTGGCATTTAACATAATGATTAATTGTGTAACATCTGTTCCACGTTTCCAGCCCATAAAATGTTAATATCATTTATTTAAGAAACATTGGTGCCTAGAAAATTGCACACCAAAACTGTACAAAATATACCCTCTGTACTAATAGCAAGGTCCCATCTGAAACAGAAAGACCTGTATTAAAACAGTTACAGTAGGGAGAGTTGTTGCCCAAAGCAACAGTGGAATAATAGTCTCTGGGAAGGGACTGTGACTGTGGGATAGCAGGTATAGTAGGGAGAGATGGTACCTATAGTAACAGTGGGATAATAGTCTCTGGGAAGGGATTGTGGCTGTGGGATAGCAGGTATAGTAGGGAGAGATGGTACCGATAGTAACAGTGGGATAATAGTCTCTGGGAAGGGACTGTGACTGTGGGATAGCAGGTATAGTAGGGAGAGATGGTACCTATAGTAACAGTGGGATAATAGTCTCTGGGAAGGGACTGTGGCTGTGGGATAGCAGGTATAGTAGGGAGAGATGGTGTCTATAGTAACAGTGGGATAATAGTCTCTGGGAAGGGATTGTGGCTGTGGGATAGCAGGTATAGTAGGGAGAGATGGTGCCTATAGTAACAGTGGGATAATAGTCTCTGGGAAGGGACTGTGACTGTGGGATAGCAGGTATAGTAGGGAGAGATGGTACCTATAGTAGCAGTGGGATAATAGTCTCTGGGAAGGGACTGTGGGATAGCAGGTATAGTAGGGAGAGATGGTGCCTATAGTAACAGTGGGATAATAGTCTCTGGGAAGGGACTGTGACTGTGGGATAGCAGGTATAGTAGGGAGAGATGGTGCCTATAGTAACAGTGGATAATAGTCTCTGGGAAGGGATTGTGACTGTGGGATAGCAGGTATAGTAGGGAGAGATGGTGCCTATAGTAACAGTGGAATAATAGTCTCTGGGAATGGACTGTGACTGTGGGATAGCAGGTATAGTAGGGAGAGATGGTGTCTGTAGTAACAGTGGGATAATAGTCTCTGGGAAGGGATTGTGGCTGTGGGATAGCAGGTATAGTAGGGAGAGATGGTGCCTATAATAACAGTGGAGATAATAGCTTTTAGCAATTGACTGTAGCTGCGGGATAGCAGGTATAGTAGGGAGAGATGGTGCCTATAGTAACAGTGGGATAATAGTCTCTGGGAAGAGACTGTGACTGTGGGATAGCAGGTATAGTAGGGAGAGATGGTGTCTATAGTAGCAGTGGGATAATAGTCACTGGGAAGGGACTGTGGCTGTGGGATAGCGGGTGTAGTAGGGAGAGATGGTGCTTATAGTAACAGTGGGGATAATAGCCTCTGGGAAGGGTCTCTGGAAAGGGTATATGACTAATTTACCACCGCAGCTGCAGTTGCAAATGGACATGTATGGACACCCTTCATTAAAGGCATTTGTGTCCAGACCTATTCCTTGTACTTGCCTATAGTTGAGCTCAGTGCTGGTGGGTTCATCCCACCTCCTGCGCCGAATCACATGGAAGTATGTACCTACTTTCTAGCTGGCAGTAATTCCAGGCTTCCTACTGTGGCCTGCTTTACTACACAAAGCAGATCTGCGACTATGCCTGCCCTATGCTCCCTGTGTGTGCAATACTCTGCCTACCTTATGCTGCCTGTAGTCATGCTATGTCTTTGTGTGCTGTGCTCTTCTTGGGGAAAGTTAACCTGGTGGGGGTTTGTTAGCATTTGGAAATACTTTTTAAGGGTCCCCAAGGTGTTTACTCATGTGCTGGGGGTTGCATATAGATTTAAGGGTGTGTCTTAATAAGGTTTTATAAACTTGTTTTACATATGAGTGATACCCGTGCCGTGAGCGCCAACAATTTGGTTTTTTGATATGCTACCACAATTAATGTGGATATGGTCTTACAAGTGCATGTAGATACATGGGTGTGGCTTAAAGTGGGTGTGGTTTAAAACAGGGAGTGGTGAACAGTGGCTTCCATTATCGGCCCTCCACCACGTACGCCAGAGAAGGTGAGAAACTCACCTCAGGAGGCAGCGCCCCACTAGGGGCAGTAAAAATGCTGCTTCTAGTAACTTTATCTTGCTAGTGCAGAGAGTGCAATTGCGCTGGTGTCTTAGACCCCTCTTGACCCCTCCACAAACATCGTGGACCCCCTCCTGGGCAATAAGGTGAGCATATAGGGAAGGGGGGGAAGCAAAGGGCCCAGGATCACCCCCAGGACACAACTAGTCTGGACAGTTTGAGTCTGTTTATAGGGTGCATGACATTTTAATGCACAAACAGCTGATAGGACACAAGTAGGACAGTCTGACTAAAGTAAACAAAGGGTCCTGCAAATGTACTTGTCACAGTCCTGGTTATATAAGCTCTGGATAAAGCATGGATAACAGATCCTTATGACACCGGCAGAAATCGAGGAGAACATAATAATTAGAAACTTCGGCTGTAGAACTAATGAGTCACTGCACAATCATTGCCTGGAAGCATTTCTCTATTACGGTATTGCTTTCTCATCATGAATCAGATGTTATTTCATAACCATCTCTTGTATCTGATGATCAGCAGGCATTGCTGTACAACTGTCACATCTGATGAGTCAAGGTTTAAAAAAATAGTAAACGCTCAACTGACCAACTGCATTCATAGAAGAATCCTTTCCTGCATATTTATGTACGTGGGAGCTAGCCTACTGCTTGCCTTGACTTACTTGACATTCTACATTCACTGAGCCAAGACTTGCCTCTACTTGAAATTGTTTGGGGTGACTAATATACAAAGTATTATTTTGTAGGCCCTGAAACTACATTAAGAATTTTCAAACTTGCTGAAAGGCCCCTTGGGGCAATTAGTATACAAAATATATTTACCTATGGAAAGTAGTATGTTGGGTATGAGCATATCATTTCCATGATAATAACTGTTTAGGTTGTTGAAGGCAAATGAAAAGACAGGCCAGGTCAAATAGCATAAGTGCAATGGGTACCAGATGCAGTTTCAAGGAAGATCTGAAGAGATGTCCAACTAGGCAGAGGTCAAGATGGGGAAACACCAGTAGCAATGAAAGAATATGACAGGAAGATATTAGATTGAAGAATGGTACATGGTAGACAAAACTTGAATGAAAATGCATTCATGCATATGCACACTGAGTGCAGAACAGAAAATGTGGTTGGCCTGTAATATAAGCTAAAGCTATAGGACTGATTATTAAATTCTGATGCTAGTTGATCTGGTTTCTATGCTGTCATGTAGTAATTATCTGTATTAATTACTAATCAGCCTTATATTGTGACATTTATATTCTATATGTACAGTATATTTTAAGTTGGGTTCTAAGCAAAGTAAGTGACAGCAGCACAGAACACGTGCAGTGAATCAGTAGAAAAGAAGATGGGGAGCTACAGGGGCATCTTTGGGGGTACAGATCTTCACCACTAAAACATAACAGACAACATTTCTAGCCTACTTCTTTAGTTAAAAGAAAACTATACCCCTCAAACAATTTAGGTCTCTATAAAAATGTATTGCATAAAACATCTTATTTGTAAAACCCTGCTTCGTGTAAATAAACCATTTTCATAATAAAATACTTTTTTAGTAGTATGTGCCATTGGGTAATCATAAATAGAAAATAGCCATTTTAAAAAATAAGGGCAGCCCCCTGGGATTGTAATATTCACAGTGCACACATACTATACTTGTTAGGTTACATGAGCCAATTAACAGACAGACATGTCTTTTTCTTCCACACTTCTTACTGTTACAGTCAGAGCTGTATTTGGGTCAGATGGCGCCCTAGGCATCAGACCTAAACACGCCCCTACGTCATGCGCGGTGACGTCCGTATGCGGAAAAAAATAGGCACCCCAAGGGCCGCCCCCAAAACCGTACAGCCCTAGGCACAGGCTCTCGGGGGCCTATATATCAATACGACCCTGGTTACAGTAGAGTTGTACAAAATGGTGGTTCAAGGCAAGAGATGTAAAAGGGCAATATTTACTAAAATATATATTCCAGTTTGGTAAGATTCTTTAATATAAATTAACTGTTCATTTTGGGGGGTATAGTTTTCCTTTAAAAGGTAAGGAAAGTCTAAAATAGAGGCTAGAAATGCTCTATTTTGTATATTAAACATAAACATGAACTTACTGCACCACAAGCCTAATCAAACAAATGATTTATGCTTTCAAAGTTGGCCACAAGGGGTCACCATCTTGTAACTTTGTTAAACATCTTTGCAAGACCTAGACTGTGCACATGCTCAGTGTGGTCTGTGCTGTTTAGGGATGGTCATAAATTATCAAAACAGCACAAGTCAAATAATATGTGCCGATACAGCAAGACTGATTAATAATCAGAATATGCAGACCATGTGTTGTCATGTAATCTAATGTGGATTTTATAGTTTTTGTATTGATTAATAATCAGAATATGCAGACTGCCCTGGGCCCTGTGTTGTCATGTAATCTAATGTGGATTTTATAGTTTTTGTATTGTTTAATACAAACTTTCTCCAATTCTGCAAAACCAGTGGCTGCAGCAAAATAATCCTCCAGATAGAATCCCAGTTTATCTGTTTAAATCTGGCTCCATGATCTTTGTCCCTGCAACTGGAGTTGAAAACAGTAAAGGGGATGTAAAGGCAAAAATAAAATCCAATACAAATCTCTACACAGTCGCTGACTGCTCTACAGGGAAACAAACAAAGCTGCTGCTCCCCCTGCTGTTCATAAGTATGATTGTTTCTCTGCAAAGCATTTAGGGACCATCTGACAATTCCTATCCACAGCAGTAAATGAAGGGAGGGTTTCACTGCATACAGTCAGGTTTCTTATAAAAACAGTACACATTTTTTAATTAAAATATATTGGAGATATAGAGGTTTTGTTTTCATTAAAGAAAGTAAAAATGGGGTTTTATTTTATTACCTTTACATGCCCTTTAAGCTTTAGTTCTCCTTTAAGGCTTGGATGTGGAACCTTAACAAACAGTACAAACTATACAAGAACAAACTTTGCCTACCTTGGGCCTCCAAAATTGTCTGAATGTTTGCTTGTTTATTAAAACATTAGAATCCAAAAAATTCTATTGATCAAATAAAAATGTGAATAAGAACTTAAATTGAAAAAGTTACATTTTGCCTAGGACATTGATTTTTTTCATGAAACTGTATTCAGGGGGTGACTGCAGGTCTCTGCAATCTGGTTTATGCACTTTGCAACCTGACCTGTTATAGGACAGGAGGTAAATAGAGGGCTCCATTGCAGTCTGAATAATATGCAATTTAGGGGGAGACGGGGGAATATCTACATATCTATGCGTTCCATTTTTTGCACTTTGCCCCTGCACATAGTAAATGACCCTGATAGTCTCATGGTCAGTCATACATGCCTGAAATACAAAGTAATGTCATTATAAAGTAATACCCCTACCCCTTTTACTTGTTCCCCTTTTACTTGTCCCCATCTCCTATGGTTGGACATAAATAGAGAAGCATGTCGGGTCACATGGAACTGAATTCTCCTCAAGCCATGACAAGCCCCAGATACCTTTTGTGTTTAAACAGCCAAAGGGCAAGAAGTGGCCAATGCTGCCATCTGTAATTAAAATAGTGAGAGACGTGTTATTAACACGTTAATTCCCTGCATACCTAAAGTGACCTTCATATATAGCCAGTGACGTGCAGGCTCTGGATTGGTGATCGGTACCTTATCCTGTGATATTGCATATGAATTGAACTTTAACCCAATGCACCAACAGGGACGTAAATTAGTTTCAGGATCCATATGAAAACCCATTATCCATCTGATTAATTTTAATCAAATAATTCACATTTTTCAAAATGATTTCCTTTCTCTCTGTAAAAATAAGACAGTACCTTATACTTGCTCCCACCTAATTAATCGTTATTGGAGCAAAAACAACTCTATTGGGTTAATTTAATGTTTAAATGATTTTAAGCAGAAAGGTCTCTCCCCGATATGCCCACATTGCGGTGGGCGATATCGGGCTGATCCGATCATGGGCCCTAGGGCCCAACTATCGGAACATAATGTAGCCAATATGGGTGGTTGGATGCGGGACAGCATCAACGAACAGATGTTGCCGCGATTCTATGGGATTTTTAACCCTGCCCGATCGACATCTGCCCGACTTTCGGGCAGATATCGTTAGGGAAGCCTGTCGGAGGGCCTTACACATGGGCCAATAAACTGCCGACTCAGCTTTTAAGGTCTGGTGTTGCAAATTACAGAAAGCCTTTAAGAAAGTCCCAGGTTCCAAGCATTCTGGACAGGACCGCCATCAGAAATCGCAGGGCCCCATACGTCAAAATTTCCTGGGCTGCGCCCACCGCAAGCCCCACCTACAGGTCCGTTCTCCCCACCACACAGTAAAAAAACAAAAAAAATATTGGTGGCTAGGGTTCCCACATGTTAATAAAAAATAAAAAGATATTGGTGGTCAGGGCCCCCCATAAAAAAAAACATTTGTGGCCAGGGTCCCCCGATTAAAAAATATTGGTGGCCAGGCCCCCCCCACATTATAAGAAAATTGGTGGCCAGGGCCCCTTAAACGTCCATGCCTTCCCGAAGTCAGCAGCTCTCAGAAAGATGGGGGGCCCGGCTAATCAAGTAAGTGTGGTGTGGCCGGGGCCCCCCTTACCCTCGGGGCCCCATACAACTCTCCCCCCTGTCCCCCTCTGATGGCTGCCCTGATTCTGGATAATAGGTCCTATATGCGTATGCGGATGGACACTACGGGGGCTTCTTCTCTTTACTGTTACATAAAAATAAATGTTTTTCACCATTCCTCAAGCCTCAATATTATATTATAATGGTTGGAATTGATCAAGAGTAAAAGGTTTTTATGTCCTGGATGCAACTTTCCAAAAGAGGTTTATTAGCAGCTAAAAATATATGGCAATATATATTCAATCTGATGTTTTTGTGTGGTTGAACAATATTGTATTGTTAAACCTTAGGATATCTGAATTAGGAATCTTAGAGGCGTTCCATACCCATGCAAAGGCCATTTCTATCCTCAGATTTTACTATAGGGGGTGCAGGCCTGGACTGGGAGTCAAAATAGGCCCTGCCATTCCAAGTACACAGACCAGACAGCCCAAACAGCCCCCTACCAGCCCACACAGCCTCCTACCAGCCCACTATATTGTAACTTTCTATGGAACCATACAGCAGCCCCTCTGGCATTTGCCAGAACCCACAGATTGCCAGTCCGGGCCTGAGGGGGTGCAGTATTCCAACCAGCAGATACTTCTATTTGTTGAACATGTTAGATCCTGACTGGATGTCTCTGTTGGGCTTTGCTGAAATAAACTTTTTGGCACAGGGATACACACAAACATACTAATTACAGGGTGCCTGAACTGCTGAGATTTTTTTTTTCCAAAAATATGTATAGAAAGCCCAGTGCTTAAAATGCCCAGTATTTAAATGGGTTGTTTAAGATTAACTGAATGGTCATATCATTCATATAACAATTGTAACCTATAATTAACTATAAAGAGCCATTTAGTTATATCCTTTGGCTAAAGTTATCAGCTAGAACTAAAGGATATGAAGCTGGGCAAGCAAATAAAATATGAGGGGGGGGGGTGCAGCCAAACGATTATCAGTATGGCATAAATATCAATATCCTAGTGGAATAATTATCTATCTATCTATGAATAGCCTCAAAATGGTAAAACATAATTAAAATTGGCCCACTCCCAGTAGAAATTTTGCATGTGGGGTCCAACTTACATTGTGGGTGAAAGACAGGGCCATCACCAAAACTAGTTAGTTCCTGCCTTTTCCTTTTGAATCTTCGTGACTTGGTTCCTCACTGACTATAACCAGAAGCTCTGTGAGTTGCCACAATGTGGTTTTGTATTTGGCCAAAAGGATATCACATCAATAGGCTCTGCAAGCAGGTCCGTAACCTATCCTATTTATCCTAATTATATATAATTTACTGCTGCTTTCTACACTTTATACTAGCCTTATCATTATCTAAGCCATATTTTATAGTCTATATTATCAATTTAATATTTTATAATATCTTCTATTCATCTTTTTACCTCCAATTCCGTGCTGTCCTTTTCAATTCTTATCATTATAAGTCTAATTTATATTTTACTTTCTATATTATCAATTTAATATATTCCTATCTTCTTCTCTTATTCTACTGTATATGATCAATTCTATTATCATTGATGGCATTTATGTTTTATTTCTATTCTTACTATTTGCTATATACTTTATCCTCCAAGTCTATCCGTATATATGTTTATCCAGTTATTTGCTCATTCTATCCCTAGTTTCTATAGTCTTTTTATTCTAAATTTAATCCCATTAAAGAGTTGGTTCACCTTTAAGATACATTTTAGCATGTTATAGAATGATCAAATCTAAGCAATTTTTCAATTGGCCTTCTGTGGTGTTTGTGCAGATGGCCTGTAGATGTCACTGTGCTCAGACTTATACTGTGCATGCTTCCTGGACAGCTTAAAAGTGAAAGTTACTGTTGTGTAATGGCTGCAAGAGTCTGCTAATAAAGCACTTTTATAATCTACTCATCCTCGGCTACCTAAAACATAACACCTTCATTATTATTATTTTTTATAGTTTTTAAATTATTTGCCTTCTCCTTCTAGCTTTCAGATGGGGGTCACTGATCCCATCTAAGAACAAATGCTATGTAAGGCTACAAATGTAATATTATTATTGCTACTTTTTATTATTCATCTTTCTAGTCCGGCCCTCTCCTGTTCATTTTTCAGTCTCTTATTGAATTCAATGTATGGTTGCTAGGGTAATTTGGACCATAGCAACCAGATTGCTGAATTTTCAGAGCTGCTGATTACAAAGCTAAATAACCACTAATAATAAAAAATTAAAACCAATAGCAAATTGTCTCAGGATATCACTCTCTACATCAGGGGTCCCCAACCTTTTTTACCCATGAGCCACATTCAAAAATAAAAAGAGTTGAGGAGCAACACATGCATGCAAAAAGTTCCTGGGGTGCCAAATAAGGGCTGTGATTGGATATTTGGTGGCCCTTATGTAGACTGGCAGCCTACAGGAGGCTCTATATAGCAGTACACCTGGTTTTTATACAACCAAAACTTGCATCAAGCCTGGAATTCCAAACTAGGCACCTGCTTTGAGGCCATTGGGAACAACATCCAAGGCGTTGGAGAGCAACATGTTGCTCGCGAGCTACTGGTTGGGGATCACTGCTCTACATCATACTAAAGGTTAACCATACCTCCCAACATGTGCCATTGTGATTGGATTAGTGGAAGAGTTTATATGCCAAGAACCAGTCAGTTGAACTGAAGAAGCTGCTCGGATGAGTAGCAAAATGTCTTTAATGATTACTCAGCAAGTCCAGTTGTTTTTAGATTTACTATACTAGATATACCATGACCTGGATGAATGAAAATCTTTATAGTCATCTGTAACAGAACTTATCAAAAATGTGATAGAGCAGCAGCAGCAGCTTTTGTTCACTTCCCAAACACCCTACATCAGAAGATGAGGAGCACAGCTTGTTTGCTTCCGATCTTCTCAATAGTACCACTACTTTTCAACTGTCATCACGCAAGATTTGGATTCGAAAACGACATTGGAGGGAGCCGAGATGACCCAAAGCATCAGAAGGAGCTGAAGACAAATGCTCCTGAAGATGCCAGAAAGACCTGAAGACAACTGCACTGGAGAGAGCCAAAAAGACCTAAAGCGAAGACAAGTTCGGAGGGAGAAGTCGGGAAGATCCAAAGCTGACTGGGACACTTACGAGAACTGAGGGACATCTCAACAACTATCTGAGATGGCGGGACAGGCAGCAAAAGCCAGGACTGTCCTTTGTCATGCAGTACAGAGGAATGGGAATCCAGTTGTTTTAAATGACAAATAAGACAAGAATAAATCTTCCGACCAATGGCACAATCTAGAAATATACAATACAGGATGAAACACAAATAACTAACGTGGCCCCAAAGAAAAGCAAATCACAAAAAAATAGAGAATTGCCCTCCTGCACCCTACAAAGGCTCACTTTGAAGAGAACCTTGTATGAGAATAAATAGCCCAACTATGATTCAGGCTGCAAAAACCACTCAACCCCTTCCTCCTAACTTAGTTCCAAGCAGGCCCGGACTGGCAATCTGTGGGTTCTGGCAAATGCCAGAAGGGCTGCTGTATGGTTCCATAGAAAGTTACCATAGAGTGGGCTGGTTGGGGGCTGTTTGGGCCTGCGTACTTGGAATGGGAGGGCCTATTTTGACTCCCAGTCCAGGCCTGGTTCCAAGGGCCTTTCTGCCACGAGACATACCCAAAGTATGGGATCAGTATTATGTTGTACCTGTTTGGAAAGCTGGTGGAGATGGCACAGGTAAGGACATCCTCTTGCTTTCTCCAGATCTCGGGGCCTCTCTTTCAATGAATTCTTTTGGCTGATCTTCCATCTTAATGGCTTTAATGGCCACTCGCTCACTGCTGTTGGCTAATGATACCAGCATTATCTGAGAAAGGAAAAGGGAAGAGATGAAAGATTAGAGGATCTTGTAGGGACACAGTCTCCAAATCATTGTGATAGGACTGGAGGATGAGAACTTTGAGGGGATGCTCATAATATGAAGGTATCCTTCCAAATCTATCACTCACCTTGCCACCGCCTCCTTCCCCAGGTTCTCCATGGAGCTGGTAGTTGATCTACATAGGAAAGGGCCTTGTAGCTGTTATGCATCACCCCCTCCTTCTATGAGAACAGAAATATGGGCAACAAATTACATATGTGAATAATTTCTGCACATATTTCTGCAAATATTGAGTGACGTAGTAATTGAAGTCCATCAAATATTGTTTTTTTTTCTATTTACAGCTTATACTACATTTTGTCATATTTTTTGTCAAATTGTTCTTGTTGAGTTTTTAAGGGGGAAAAAAACTGAATTTTTAGAGGAAAAAAAAAACTCGAATGGTCCAAAGCTACTAAAAATCCGAATCCAAAAAAACTCCAGCTAAGACCTGTCGAAGTCAATAGCAGATGCCCCTTTTACAATTGGAAAACATTTCTTGCTTTCGTGATCTTCGAGAGTTTTGGGCATTTTGACGCTGGTTTTCATTCAAAAATCTAAACAAATTGATGTTTCCGGGCGACAATTTAAAAAAGTAAAACGATTCGAATTGTCACATGGTTTTGTTGTGGCTTTTCCCGCACGTGCAATTTTTTTTAGTTTAGTTCATTTGTAGTAATTTAGGCTAAATCGTGTTTGGGAGTTAGGTTGAATTTATATTTTTAAAATAATGAAATAAATTTGAGTTTTAATAAATACCCTCCTAGAGGAGTTCTGTGACCATATAAAGGCTCAAGGTAGAGTGAATTATACAGGGAACTCTCAATATCACTTGTATTATAATGGATAATGTACCCCTAACTCTGAGTATCACTCATGTATTACACTGGATAATGTACCCTCTACTATAAATTAGAAGGATATTAGAAGTCAGTGGGGGGTTCTCAGGCCCGGATTTGTGGAAAGGCCACCTAGGCCCAGGGCGGCGGCATGCTGCCCAACTTGGTTCAAAAACACTGGGGATGCGCTGGAGATACAATCATTTTTTAAATTTCCTGAGCGCCAATCCCCATTGCTCCAATCCAGATGATGAAAAATTACACGAATAAAGGGGAGGGGATAGGGGCGACGAATGGCAGTGGGCCTAGGGGAGCCCACTATGCCTGGGGGTTCTGTGACCATATAAAGGCACAAGGCTGCAGGCTGAGTTATACAGGGAACTCTGAGTATCACTCATGTATTATAAGGATAATGTACCCCCTACTGTAAATTATAAGGATATTGGAAGTCATTGGGGAGTTCTGGGACCATATAAAGGCACAAGGCTGCAGGCTGAGTTATACAGGGAACTCTGAGGGGCACATTTACTATTAATTAACCCTCGATATTCGACCGTCGAAGTAAAATCGGATTTACCGCATTTAGTGCGATCGAAGGATTTTATTCCATCGATCGAACGATTTTCCTTCAATCAAAAACAGCTACGAAAGCCTATGGGGACCTTCCCCATAGGCTTACATTGATGCTCGGTAGGTTTTAGGTGGCGAAGTAGGTGGTCGAAGTTTTTTTTTAAAGAGACAGTACTTCAACTATCAAATGGTCGAATAGTCGGACAATTTTTAGTTTGAATCGTTCAATTCGAAGTTGAAGGTCGAATTAGCCAATTCGATGGTCGAAGTAGCCACAAATTCGAAGTATTTTTTATTCTATTCCTTCACTCGAGCTAAGTAAATGGGCCCCTGAGAATCACTCATGTAGTATAAGGGATAATGTACCGCCTACTGTAAATTATAAGGATATTAGAAGTCACTGAGGGGTTCTGTGACCATATAAAGGCACAAGGCTGCAGGGAATTTGAAGTGCCATATAGAAGTGTATTTGCTGTACCCACAGACTGTACAAGTATATGATCAATATAATAATAATAATGAACGTATAACAGTGCTCAATTAAAGCCAAAGATCAGTTACATTAGAGCAGTTCATATCCAACCTGCGATAATTGAAAGTTTATTGTACTACAACTCCCAGCACCTCGTTGCTAGGCATTGTAGTTAAACAACAAAAAAACACAAGCAATCCTGAGGAAAGGCGGGTGAAAGCTGTATGGGTAGCTAGTGTTCCAGTCGCTAAGGGCTTTGGTAACAAATCACGTCTCCTCACTGTAGCCCCGCCTATCGTGGATTTTGTCCTATACGTTAGTAAGGGCAGAGCAAACCGCAAGAGGAGAGGGCGTGGTAATGTTGGCTCAAGGCGTAGGTAAAGGCGCGCTTTTGGTAGTGAGATGTGGGGCGGAAGTAACAGAGGGCGGGAGGGGCTTTTTACCTTAGGGCGTGACTTGGGCGTGGCAGTACGCAGCGCTACGACTGGTTTGCGTTGGCAGCGTGTGTGGCCGGCAGGGGGCCCTCTGTTATTGCGTAAGTTACGTATTCTGATTCCACAGCTTGTACTCCTCCCGTTCCAGTGCCTTGCAGCGGCATGAGAGTTAGCACGAGCTGAGTCGCTGCTCCTGCTGGGAATCGCTGCTTTTGTTATTGGGTTTCGGGCCGGAGCGCCCTAGGCCGGGAGATAGACGGTGCTTGAGTTCGTGGAAGGAATAGGGATGGATACGAACATGGAGCGGGAGTGTAGCGCCCTAGGGGGGCTTTTCCAGACTATCGTTAACGATATGAAGGTGAGTGGGACCCGGGGCTGGGGAACCTGTGGCACCCGGGCAGGGATAACAAATATCTGCCGCCATATCTAGTTTGTATGGTCTCTGTTTCACCAGTTATAGACTAGTCCTTGTAGGCTCTATGTACCCCGGCTGTAGTCTCTATAGACTTACTGTGCCTTAGCTACTCATTATTTACACACTGTGTGCCCCTCTGTAGTCTCTATAGACTCTGCATACCCCAGGTGTAGTCTCTATAGACTCTGCATACCCCAGGTGTAGTCCTTACAGGCTCTGCGTACCCCAGGTGTAGTCCTTACAGGCTCTGCGTACCCCAGGTGTAGTCCTTACAGGCTCTGCTTACCCCAGGTGTAGTCCTTACAGGCTCTGCTTACCCCAGGTGTAGTCCTTACAGGCTCTGCGTACCCCAGGTGTAGTCCTTACAGGCTCTGCGTACCCCAGGTGTAGTCCTTACAGGCTCTGCGTACCCCAGGTGTAGTCCTTACAGGCTCTGCGTACCCCAGGTGTAGTCCTTACAGGCTCTGCGTACCCCAGGTGTAGTCCTTACAGACTCTGCGTCCCCCAGGTGTAGTCCTTACAGACTCTGCGTCCCCCAGGTGTAGTCCTTACAGACTCTGCGTCCCCCAGCTGTGGTCCTTACAGGCTCTGCGTGCCTCAGCTGTGGTCATTACAGGCTCTGCGTGCCCCGGCTGTGGTCCTTACAGGCTCTGCGTGCCCCGGCTATGGTTCTTACAGGCTCTGCGTGCCCCGGCTGTGGTCCTTACAGGCTCTGCGTGCCCCGGCTGTGGTCCTTACAGGCTCTGCGTGCCTCGGCTGTGGTCCTTACAGGCTCTGCGTGCCCCGGCTGTGGTCCTTACAGGCTCTATCTGCTAATCCTTACATGCGCTAAACGCCCTGGCTGTAGTCCTTTTAGATACAATGTATCCCAGCTGCAGTCATTTTAGATTCTTTTTGCCCCTGGCTGCAGACCAGTTCTATCTGTTCTTAGCTCTTCTACTTGAAGTGTTTCTTTTTGCCCTATTACAGCCTGTCTGTCCTCTCACAGTTACAGAATATGTATCTGGCTCAGACTTCACTGAACCCCCCCCCCCCATGTAAAACTGCATAGAGCCTTGTGTTCCCCTCCACTTTGAAGGCTAAACCTGCACACTGTGACCAGGTTACCTCTTACTGGGGATGCACTGGCTGACTTTACTATATCCAAGCAGTAAAGTTGTTGTCTGATCAGACTGTGCAGTCTGCTCACACTGGGAACCTGATGGCACTGATTGGCAGGACCTAATAGAATAAAAACTCATTGCACTGTTACGCCTAATGGTACTGTGGGTGCTGGATTGGTTTTTATTGGTATTTGCTGCTGATTGTTGGTTACCAGGCTGACAGACATTCCAATCTCAGTTTGGGAGGGCAGTGTGGTTGCCCATCTGTTTTTTCCTTTTTTATGTGTTTCACATTCCTTGCTCCTAACAGGTCATATTGAAATTCCTTCTCTTTCTGATGCTTTACTTCAGCCATAAGCTGGAATTTTCTACAACCTGTGGGCATACAGCTGTCAGGAGGTGATGTGAGTTGTAGTTTATAATTGGCTGCAGAGTTTTAGATTGACTAGTTCTAAGAATATCTCTTTGCTCCATTTAATTGTATTCACTACACGCCATTTGTACTTCTATGGGTTGGTGCAATTATTCATACCAACCAATTGGAGCTTTGGTTTCAGTTTATTACTTGTCAGTAGGCTGATGAAATCTAGTTTGCGATTGGTTGCTGCGGGTAAGTGCAATCTAGCACATGAGATGGGATTTAGTTATAGAGATAAGTCCGTGAGACGGTTGTGTCCAAATTCTTATGGAGATTGATAGGCCATGGGCAGAATAAATTCTGTGTTAAGGAGTGCTGCCAACATAGTATCCAATCTTGCAGAATTGTTGTAGTGGACTTTGGTATAGTAAGTAGCACAAAACAAATACATTTGCTGCTGCTAAATGGTTAATATTTTTGTCATGTTCTTGCTACTTAGGTTCCCCCTGTTACTGTGGTTTAGATGGAAACAATGGAAACTATGAGCCTTTCTTGTATAGAGGACTTTTAATCTAATCCCACCATTAGTCTTCTAAAAATTTCATTCATCCGACATCTGTCAGAAAATTGATCGGCCAGGTTAAAAAAATGTTATTGGTCCCAGTGCAATCTATCTATGTTTGCAGGGCCAAGCAGGCAGCTACCTCAGTTTTCCTGGCAATATCACTTGAAATTGTCTTTTTAGTTGATGGACAAATCGTACATTTAAACTATCGTTTCGAGATAATCGTGGTCTCACGAAATAACGAGAACGAAAAGATCTTTTAAAAATATTTACATTTACGGCCAGCTTTAGGAGGACTTGATTGTGCTGAAACTCACAAGCTGTGTAATGTGGTGGCTAGGTTGGTGGATGACCAAGGGCAACTTGCTGTGTTGATCCCATTGAGGACATGTGATGACGATAAGCAGTGTCTTGTCAGGAATGAAGTATCTGGAGTCGCATGACTACTAAGGACTAAGTATCTCCATGCAAGCAGAAATAAGTGCCTGGAACTGGAAACATATTTTTTTTCACCTTATTTTTGTAACCTACTAAAAATGTGTATTTCTCAGCTTCTCAAAACAAGTCCTGTTGTCCTGCCCAACCCTCTGGACTAAGGACGTGATGTTTTGTTTTTTTTTGTCGGCTGAAGGACATGCTGGCCACAACCCTCCAAAGGTTGCAATTCAATGATGATCTTAAGTACGTCTCGAAAAGCAAATCCAAGGCTTCCCTTTTGGTAACCTAGTCCCTAAAGTTCATGGTTTTTCATTGTAACTGTAGTGGCAATCACAAAAGAGCGTTTAGATGGGAAGATTCTATTCTCAGCCTCCATTTAAACCATTTACAGAACAGAGACTGAACTCAAGTTGAGGAGGCAGTTGCGGGTGACATTAATCACAGGATCGAGATCATAAGACGAGAGACCAGTTGGCACAGCCTAAGCATTTGTTGTTGGAGTGTCCCGCACAGTGTTATGGTTTTCAGCAGAAAACAAGCGTAACTCTGGCATGGCATCAAGGTCAAATAATGGAGGTTGCTCTCTGGGAACTCTGGGAAAACATGATCCTTGGTGTCCTTTTGACTTGCTCATGAGAGCCATCGACCCTTCACATTGATTACTGAGCTCCCGCGGACATTCGTAATTTCATTTTCAGTTACAGAAATTAAACATATTTTGAAACAGTCCCTGTCACAGTTGAGTTTACAATCTAAGGTTCCTGTCACATTCACGCAAACTAGGTGCAGTTTTAACCTGCTGTTATTTGTTTGGAGTGTAGGTGAAAACATGAGGCCCTGGAGGGAGACTATACAAACTCCTTACAGATTGTGCCCAGGCTGGCTGATCATAGCATGGCCACGTTGAAATGTTTTAGGGAGGGCATTGTTTTTTATATGGGCATATTTATAGCAAATTAAAGCTAGGCATTAAGATTCACTCTTCTTTTAGATCCACTCTTCTTCAACCAGTTTGACCACCAACATGCTGGGCTAAATCAGGATAACCCAGTCCAAGCTATGAGATAAAAACTAGGCTGTCCTGCTCTAAAGAGCTTACAGCATAGGGTTGGGATAGGCAATCTGCTGCCCACTAGATGATATCGGACTTGCTCTAGAAGCCCGCTCTCTACCAGTGCTCAAAGACTGCTTTTATAAAGTCCCCCAGATTGTAATGCATTAATTTGGTTTCCAGCCATCACACAGAATGTGCCCATCAGTGGGCTGATTGATGCGTTCTAGTTTTGATCTCATAATAGCCCACTTGTTAGTAACTGCTGTGTTTAATACAGTCATCCTGTCCAAGATGAGACCGCAGTGATCATAGTGACTCCTTTAACATTTCTTAGAATGGGAGTCTGTATGACGGACTCATTTTAATTTTTTTCCACTTGGAAGTGTTGTAAATAATATTTAATTGCTATTGAAAGGAATCCCCTTCCTGGAAATGAGTAAATAAAGGGGGAATAATTATTTTCCCATTGCTAGTAAATTTGCCCTTGTGTACGACAATCTTTGAAAGATCAGTGGCACATGATGTGATTTTTACAACATTTGCCGCACATACAGCAAAATGCTGGGAATCGCTCCATGGGCATTTACTCTTTTCTAAATGCCACTGGTCCTTTGGGTCGACGACCCCAGCTGCCTCTAAAATAAGCACTTCTGATTCCCTTTAAATTGTCGGGACCAAATACTTGGAATTGCTATGTGTGCCATACAGGGGCTGATATAAGCTGCCGACTTGGCCTTTCCTGACCAAGTTGACAGCTTATTGTCTTTTATATGGGGTTGTCCCAACAGTTCGAAAATCCCATTGTACAAGGACCAGCATCTTCTTATTGTCAGCCCCCATTATGATCTGGTCATTGGCGCGATTTGACCACACTATAGACCAAATTGGGTATAGGAGTTTGGCCAATGTAAGGTTGGTAAGATAAAGACCAGACAAGTGTGCTCTAACGGACTGTCCCATAGGCCAGATAGACAGTATGGTCACTGTGTATTCAATTTTGCAGATCTCTGAACCGACCATTATCCATAGCACATATCCGTCGGCATTACCCGCCATCCATTCCCCTACAAATATTCGGTAATATTTATGTATTGATATTGGTAATGCCAGCTCAAGAATAAAGGTGGCCATACACACCTTTAAAAGCTGCAAACTCTGCTTCTCTTGAAGTGTATTTGGGTTCCTCCTATTTGTTCACTAGGACATTGCACTCTTAAAAATCCTCCTCTCTTGCCCTTCTGAGAGCCTGTCACCTCTAGACACTAGAAGTGACCAGCAAGGGGTAAGCGAGTGCAGCAGCCACCTTTGGCTCTGTAGCACAAGTAAAATCTGGTTCGTGTGCAGGCTTTGGCTTATTGGACTCCATCTCTTTAAAGGGGATCTATCGTTAAAATTTAATGTAAGCTTCAACTCATTGAAATAAGAAACTTTCTAAATACTATCAATTAAAAATTCGGTACCATTTAAGAAATAATTAAGTTACTCTTCCGTATCTCACTCTCCACAACCTGTCACTCTTCATGCTGAAGTCTAAATCAGATTTTGATTGACAGGTAGGTCGAATATGTCTTTTGGGGGGGGCTCCCTTTCTTAGCAGAATAACTCAAATAACCAAATCCAGCACAAACAAAAGGCAACAAAATAACAGACTCTGGCAAACACCCTGCACACAGAGAAACAGGATTTCCATCAGAGCCGGTTATTTTTAAAGAGTGAGCACCTGGGTTAAGGGCGCAACCCCCCAAAGGATGTATAAGACCTAACTGTCAATCAAAAACTGACTCCACATACTGCATGAAGACAGAATGAAAAGATACAGGTTGCTCAGAGGGGGACAGTGAAGAGTAACTTGATTATTTCATTAATGGTACAGAATTTTTAATGGATTATATATAGAAAGTTTCTTATTTCAGCGAGATGAAGCTTATATTAAATTTTGATTTTCGAGATCGATCCCCTTTAAGAATACAGTGCACCACAATGCAGTAAGTGTAGTCAGCCTTGTTCTGGCAACTGCTGATTCAAGTGCATGCATTTGTGTTCATTTGCAGGAGATTACTTAGAGCTGGGGTCTCCCTATAGCTGCAGTCAGGCCAACGGAGACCCTCTGGCCGTTCCACAAGCCTGTCTGTGTTCTGTCCCTGCTTCTTGTCCTTGCCTTGTTAGACAGAGGGCAGAAACTTTCACAGAACTGGAAAAAAGCAGGATTGCTATTGCAGGCAGATAAGAGTGATTTATGGACTGATAGGCGCAGGGTGGGGGTTTATGAGGTAGGTGGCTCTGTGCCACCCATGCTTTCATCTATAAGGCCTGTTAATAAGTTTCCAAGAAGACAACTAAATAAACTCCTGATATGGTTCTGTCTGCAAGTGTTACTGGCAGAGACAGGGCTGAGTGCCCCACTTTGCATATCTTAATCGTCCGTGTTCTGCTCCACTAAACGCTTCTCAAGAAGCTGATTTTCCTGCGGCACGCCTGCAATTGTGCAATGGTGGGGTTACTAATTCAGCTGGTTCTGACTCTTGGACAGTGTAGCAGCTCTCCATCAGCCAAGATTTCAACTGCCACAGTGCCTTACAGGCTTCTTTACAGGTCTGTTTAAATCTGCTATGGTGTTTTAGTAGAATATAGATTTATAGTCGGGTTTTCCCAGATAAGAAAGAAAAAAACCCAAAAGTATATTAAAAGTATAAAATCATTTATTAGGACAAAAAAAGGGCAAAACGCGTTTCATGGGGGTGTGTCCATTAGCCTTTGAGTAAGTGCCCCAACAGGCAAGAAACGCGTTCGATATTTTTTTGTCCTAATAAATGACTTTATACTTTTTTTTTTTTTTTTTTTTACTCTTCTCTGAAAAATCCACTATACGTCTATAATACACAAAAGCCATGAATATCTTGTAAATTATATCCTTATAAACGGTGATTAGTGATGTCATTTCTGTCACATGACTCACTAAAACTTGTGTATTATAATAAATAAAGTACCCCCCTGTTGCAAAATATGAGGATATTAGAAGTAACCTCGGAGTTTCATGCCCTGTATAAAAACACTCGGCCTTCGGCCTCGTGTTTTTATATGGTCATGAAACTCCTCGGTAACTTATAATATCCTTATATTTTACAAAAGGGGGTACTTTATACCCTATATATTCTACAATGTGATTCCACACCCTTGGACTTTGGACTTGGACTGTGGGATTCCCTTGGACTATTACCATACATATATAGATTATTTAATCTAGAAAGTGTGGTGCCTTACCTTTATTTAAACTTTATTTTTGGCTAAACGTACCGCCTATTGGTTTTTTTTTTTCTGTTTCAGTAGTCAGAATAAGCAGTGCAGAAGGCTGAGCAACTGCAGCAAATATGGAGAATATAGGGAGCTGTAACTATAGCCTCTAGACAAAGTAATACCCAGTTTGTCCTTTTTGAAGGCCTGTTCAAATCCCAGGATTGCAGCCAGCACCACATGTGTGATTAAATCAACTTGGAACTGCAGGTTCTCCATAACTGATTTATGTAGTGTGGTTCCCAAAGTACAGCCCTCACACAGCAAATGACCTATGGCTGACCTTGCATTTATGTCCTTGTGCTATCTGTGTGAGATAAACCACTCAGAGGGGCTCTTCCGCACTCAAGTGGTTTTTAAGATATGGCAGCACTTCAATGGGTGTCTCTTCAGGTAACAGAGCTGCTTCATTTGGCATCAGGGCACCCATGTGCCTCTCTGTGTCCACCAGTACTAAGTAGGGATTTTTCAGCTCATTACAATGATCCAAGTCTGGGATGAAGCCTTGTTTGTAGCTTTGTCACTTGTAATATCACTATTAACCAGCACCAGTATAGGTAATCTCCCTACTAATTCCGGTTCTGCAGCAACAGCCCCCCCATGTTTGCTCATATTCTGTACAGAGAGGCACTGTCTAATAGCAAGAGCAATTTAAGTCTGTAGTGCAGTGTTGTGTGCAGAAGGGCACATTATGTAACAGAACAATTAAGGCTGTGTTTAAAGATAAATATTGCTTAAAAACAGGGTTTCTGTGGGAACAGTGAGTTTTTAGGTTAATATCGAGGGCACATGTTCACACTTGCATTCATGTAAGGGTTTTGGAACACCTTGTCCTCTCACGCTGGCGCGCTGAGGGGTGTGAGTCTGGATCAGGGAGAAGCAACTTGGCACATGGTCTAGTAATGGGGGCAAAGCATGCTCAGCAATTCATAGCAGCCAATTGGCAGCAAGCTTGAACTGGTTTGGTGGTGGTGGTGGGATAATAAAAGCTAGGTTGCGGGAACACAGCCTTTGCCGTGTTGCTGCATAACTTGTTAAATACAAGGTGGCTGATTGGTGGCTGCAACCATATGATGGTTTGGATGGAACAGGTTTTAACACAGATAACACAATATTAATTATAGTTCTACTCATACCAACTGTTTGCTGGAGTGGGGCTGCCCTATAGCATGAGCGGTGGTCTCCAACAAGGCATGGCCACCATTTGCTCCTCTTAAGCGGGCCATAGATGTAAAGATTTTTAAAAGATCTTTTTGTTATTGTGAGACCAAGATTATCTTGAAATGATCGTTAAAATCTACGATTTGTCCATCAACTAAAAAAGACCATTTAGAGCGATATTGTCTAGTTGAAGCCAGGAAAACTGAGGATTGCTGCCTGCTTGGCCCTGCAAACATAGATCGATTTCACTGGGACCAATGAGAATTTTTTAACCTGGCCGATCAATTTTCTGACAGATGTCGGACGAAAAATCCTAAAATGTACGATAGTTCGATTCCCACTAACTTCACGATAATTTGACGGATTGGTTGGATTGCACTAAAATCGGTTGTTCACCAAAGAAAAATCTTTGCGTCTATGAAGACATTTAGGCTAGTGCCGCACGGGGGCTGCTGAAAAACGTGAAAATGCAAAGTCGAGCATTTCAGCCGAGCATGTTTGTGCCGAAAACAACACAATGGCTGTGTCTGTCAGCTCTGCTTAAATTCTATATATGGGCCATGTTGCAGCCCATCAATGTGCTTGTTTATATACAGTACCCTTATTTCTTTTTCTACATTTGTCCTTTTTATTTTCTGTGTTTTTAATACACATGGCTGTAGTTTTGCTTTGCCTTTTTCTGTTGGAAGCACACATTTCAGTGTGCCCCAGTGCTACTTGCCTCTCAGTGAATCACCCCAAGGCCTTCCAACCATAAATAAATAAAGAACGTCCTTACTGTACTGATGGGGACCCTTTAAAAGTGTTAACGCCCTGCTGATTGTATCCTGAGCTGGTGATTGTTCCTGCCCATTGTTTGCGCTATTGTGGGCAGTGCAGTCAGATTCCGCAAGCTGTGTTTGTATTTTCCTCCATCCTGACAAACCTGCTCCAGCCTGTGGCCTTCCCTCGGCCTGCTCGGTAATCACAGTCCCAACGCCTACTTCAAAGATAAAGGGAAAGGGAGGCTTTTTGTTATCCAACCCTTTGTATCAGGGAAGTGCTTTATTACTTGCTGGCTCTGACATCAACTCTCCTTCAATGACTGGGGGGGGGGGGGGGGGTTTACAGATATGCACATTTAACCTGTAGAAAACTGATTAAGTATTATTCCTGCTTAAAGGGATAGTTACCTTTTAATATACGTTTATTTCATAGACTTTTCTATTTCCTTCTGTTGGGTTGGTCTTCACTTCATGTCTTTGAACTATTTTTCTGTCTCTTTCCTGCTTTCCGGCAGCCACAGCCTCATTGTTACTTCTTTATTCCTTATCTTTCAATTCAGGCCCTTTCCTGTTTATCTTCCAGCTTCTGCCTGGTTGCTAGGCTAAATTGGACTCTAGAAACCAAACTGCAGAACAGAAATCCCACTTGTTCAGATACCATAAATAATGAAGAGTGATGTTGAATTTGATATCACTGTACTAATTTTAAGGAACAGTAACATAAAAAAAATTAAAGTGTTTTAAAGTAATACAAATATAATGCAGTGTTGCCCTGCACTGGTAAAACTGCTGTTTGTTTCAATATGAACAATAGTAGTGTTTCTGAAGCAAACAGATCAGTTTTACAAGTGCAGAGCAACAGTACATGATATTTTCATTACTTTAAAACACTTTAATTTTTTCGTGTTGCTGTTTCTTTAAAGGTGAACTACCTCTTAGGCCAAGGGCAGATGGAGCATTGGCTCCGCTGCTCTCAGATTGCATTTTGATTTTCAGGCTGAGAGAAGCTGATCTGCTCCGTGACACATCTCCATTTATTTGAATAAGATCCGGTGGGTACAGTCACACGCAGCAGAATAGAGGTTGGCCCAGATATGAGAAAGCATTTTCAGGCTGACCTCTGCTCCGCTGTGTGTAACTGCACAAAAGCGGATCTTATTCAAATCAATGGAATATGGGGCATGGAGCTGATCCGCTTCACTCAGCCTAAAAAAAAAATATGCAGACTGAGAGCAGCGGAGCCAATGCTCCAGTACAGGTGTGTTGCCCTCATGTGCCAGTTGTTTGGTTGATCTGGTAAGCTCACCCCATGAAAATGTACTTGGGCATAATAATGTTCCTTTTAATATTATTACTGAATGGCTGAGGTGGTTGCTGGGAGCTATAGTTCAGTAGCAACAGCTGGAGGGGTAGTTGTTGCCACACGACTTGTCTCCTGCAATCACATGGTGTTCAGAGCTTAGACCGAGTTCCCAGGGGTGACTGTTGGAAAGTTGGCAGAATAGATCATCTTTCTGGCATCCTCTAAATAATGAAATTCTTCTCTTAAGTAAAGGGGAAGTTTTCCTGCTGTGTAGGCGATACACTGCTAAAGTGACTGCGGAACAGTTGGAATCATCGGTTAAACCCAAGTCCAGTCTTTATTCGTTGTTGGGGCCTTGCCATGTTTATTTAGCTGAAACATGTGCTTCACACGCCAGCACTAATGTAATCGCATGCGGCAACTAGAGATGCACCGAATCCACTATTTTGGATTCGGCCGAATACCGATCCGAATTCTAATTTGCCAAAACCACCTCAGCCATTTTGGCGGGACATAAGGATCCGAATCCGAATCCTGCTGAAAAAGGCCGAATCCCGAACCGAATCCTGGCAACAGATGGGCATTGGCTGTATTCAATATTAAGCATCTTGTTCTTAATACAGGGGAATATCCATACTGGCACTTAGTTAGGGTCTCTCTGTACTGCATATGAACAAATGTTAGGGGCTGTTCCTGCTGGACTGTGCTTAGTGCAGGGGAATAGCTATGCTGCCATACTTTCAGTTTAGTCACGCTTTGTGTCTCTCAAGTGTTAGATTGTAATTGTGCTTATCTGAGGAAATGGACCTTGTTAGTGACCCTATGAGTGGCCCAGAGCTACACAATGCAGAACAGTTATTTTCTGGATCCATCTTCCTTTTATTGTTCTTTGTGTTTCCTCTCTCTCTCATTCTGGCGCATGAAAGCGCAGCCATGTCCTATTCCCGGAACCCTGCGCTTCCTTGGCGAGTGCACCAAGAGAAACCCCCAGAATACTGAGAATCGGTCAGGTTAGAGGGGGTATTTCATGCCACCCTAAAACCAGCCCTGGTGTGAAATCTAAGCATGGCATTAATTTGCTGGATGGAACTAGTAAATGTTTGAATATATTTTCTTTGCAGAAATTTCTGAAGAAACACACTTTAAATGCAAATCATCAGATACATCTTTCACACAAACTGCAAGTATTTGGAAATAGAAGGAAAGTCATGATGAAGAGAAGGGTGTAAGGTAGACCTCAATGCCATAAGGTCTGTGATAGTTGTTCAGTCCTGAGTGACACCTTAATTCCCTTAGCTAGGTTCATGATGAAACCGGGGTCATTTATGGTCTTACAGCAGTTAAAACGGACCTTTTATTGAACATATTATATGTTGCTAATAAAGTGAACTTAGGAACAGAATGTGCTGAGCGCATGACATGCTGGTGCTTAGGGTATGGTACGAATAATTCCACCGGCACACAGGTCTTTAGTTGCAAGCAGGGATAACCCTTGCTAAATTTTTATTTGCGTGATGCAACGTTTCGGGGTGCGTGATGCAACGTGACAAAGGGGATCACCCCGAAACGTTGCATCACGCAAATAAAAATTTAGCAAGGGTTATCCCTGCTTGCAACTAAAGACCTGTGTGCCGGTGGAATTATTCATTCTGGAAGTTTGTGGGTTTCCGAAGCCCTCTCAGCCGGGCACCGGGCAATACACGTTTTGGAGAGCCAGGGTGTGCAAGCTGGTAACTATATTTGTGTCTATAACGCGTAGAGTATGGTACCACTCAGCTCTGTAATGTACTAAGCATGCATTCTAGTACCAGTGCTACCACCTTGGGGTCCAAATGACTTCTGTCATTTCCACTTTTGCTTCCCTCCATACCCAGCTGCTGTTCCATTGGAACCCCCCCCCCAAAGAGAGCTTATCCTTTGGGGTTGATCTGTTCAAGAACATATGGCCGACAGACAGCTGGAGCATGCTGAGAAAGGGTAGTACTTGGCATAGGAATTCCTTGATCGTATCCCTGCCATATAAAATCTTCTAGATTAACGCTCCTTTAACTCGCCGAGTGTACAGAGCAGGAATTTACAGGTGAATGACAAAGCAAGATCAAAGGACGAAGGCGTTCCAATCGCTCATCAGTGGATTGGGCCATTGCACGTACAGGGTGTTTGACCTTTCTTTGGGCCCACAGAGGAGCTGGGGTTGGGACAGTGTAAAGGTGAATTCAGTTGGCTAGCTGCCACTTAATTGCACTCTGTACTACAGGACTTAGGACAGGCAGGTCAGGAGTTTGCCACAGCCATCAGGCCCCCGGCTCTTTGAAGTGAGGTAGAGCACAAGTGAAATTCCTAGAATACTGCACTTCAGAGTGAGACTTCCCAACTGCTGCTCCTGGCTTCTCTCTCTCTGGCTAAAGGCACTGGGATATCTAGCTTGAAAGGGGGGCAACATTGATCCTCTTAATCAGTGTATGTGAAAGGAGAAATCTTCCTTGTGCAAAAGTGCAAAATAAAAGTATTCCAAGATATTCTGTGCGCAAAAGCGGTATCCATATACTGCCATGACCTAAGGGAAACAATATGGCAGCCCCCACCCGAGTTTATAAATTAAAATCTGTCTGATGAAAGAATGTTCTGTGCATGCAGTAACCTCTGCCCCTGTACTGTATAATAGCAAAAGAAGTGGAATATAGGAGCTGCTGATTAAACAATTTGCTAGCTGCTCTTCTCCAAATAGAATTTGTTCCCTTTCAGAGTGACAGTCCGACCAATGCTGCCCATATGCATAGGATCACATTTAACCTTTTTCATGCATTCTTCCTGATTTAACCGTAGCAGAAATCATTTTCCTAGCTACTGGCTGGGGTCATTGGGAAGTGTCCCCCTTGGGACTACTTCGCTTGGAGGTCCCTCCTGTGAATCATTACACGGGTCAGCGCACTCAAGTGCATCAGTGGGTCTAGAGGCTCCGATGGGAAGTTCTGCTAGCTGGAAGGATGTAGGGACAGGAAATATTGGGATTAGAAAACAATTAACATTCCCTGCTGTAAGCCACATTGGGTCACTAACTGCTGGGCTGATACCATAGGAAACATAGTGATGTAGTAAACATGCCTAGCTCTTTCTAGACATACTGTTACACCATTATATCCATAAGAGGAGAGTCTGGGAGAGTCATTTAGAAGCAGAGCTGAACATATTAAAACAGAAGGGTGCAACTTTTGGTTTCCAGATGCAATTTCCACAGAGTGGCTGTGGGATAGCAGGTATAGTTGGGAGAGATGGTACCTATAGTAACAGTGGGATAATAGTCTCTGGGAAGGGACTGTGGCTGTGGGATAGCAGGTATAGTAGGGAGAGATGGGGCCTATAGTAACAGTGGGATAATAGTCTCTGGGAAGGGACTGTGGCTGTGGGATAGCAGGTATAGTAGGGAGAGATGGGGCCTATAGTAACAGTGGGATAATAGTCTCTGGGAAGGGACTGTGGCTGTTGGATAGCAGGTATAGTAGGGAGAGATGGTGCCTATAGTAACAGTGGGATAATAGTCTCTGGGAAGGGATTGTGGCTGTGGGATAGCAGGTATAGTAGGGAGAGATGGGGCCTATAGTAACAGTGGGATAATAGTCTCTGGGAAGGGACTGTGGCTGTTGGATAGCAGGTATAGTAGGGAGAGATGGTGCCTATAGTAACAGTGGGATAATAGTCTCTGGGAAGGGACTGTGGCTGTGGGATAGCAGGTATAGTAGGGAGAGATGGTGCCTATAGTAACAGTGGGATAATAGTCTCTGGGAAGGGACTGTGACTGTAGGATAGCAGGTATAGTAGGGAGAGATGGTGCCTATAGTAACAGTGGGATAATAGTCTCTGGGAAGGGACTGTGGGATAGCAGGTATAGTAGGGAGAGATGGTGTCTATAGTAACAGTGGGATAATAGTCTCTGGGAAGGGACTGTGACTGTAGGATAGCAGGTATAGTAGGGAGAGATCGTGCCTATAGTAACAGTGAGATAATAGTCTCTGGAAAGGGACTGTGGGATAGCAGGTATAGTAGAGAGGGATGGGGCCTATAGTAGCAGTGGGATAATAGTCTTCATTGGGAATTAGTGTTAGGCAATTAAGGATGTGACCTAGGCCTTAGCTTGCTTATATTGGCTATAGTTAGTTGAACTTCCCCTTTAAGATGTATATATTGTTGCCCTGGAGGGCTTTGAACCCATGCCCTAGCCCCTCACATTCCTCTGTTTGCTCCCAATGCTGCTTATTTTCAATAAATTGTTCTCAGTTGACAGGAACGTTGTGTCCAACCCAGGCTCTGCCAGATCTGATTGCTTCCCCAGTCCTGCTAGACAGTTTGGCTTGGGTCCGTATCTGTCGCGCTTCTCAGGAGCGAAGAAACAAATTGTTTTTCCAGCAGAACGACTGGAGACGGTGCAATGGCGCAGTGTGCTCACCGCCTCATAGGCACGCGAAATAGGCTGTGGGTGATGTCCAATAAAGGGATAGTGCCGGCCAGAAAGCAGAGGCTTCGCTTAGACAAAACAATATGGAATAATATTTAGTAAACTACAGTTGTTTTGGATACAGTGTATTAGCTAGCACTGGATTGTATCCGTGTGTCTCTGCCGAAAACACAAATATGTGTACCCCCAGAGCAGAGCGAGTGGCTCCCAAACATTTATCTGAATATCACACCTACAACACTACTGACTGCAGTATTGAGTCACATTTATAGCCAACTGGACATAGGCCTCTGCAGGCAGCAGTGCTGAATATTACATTGGCCCCCAATGTAATTGGTGGGATTTTGTGTGTCCTTGATGTTAGTGCTGCTGGGAAAACAGTTGCCTTTGTACTAACACATACTTTACATACCAAGAAGTAGTAACCTGAGCACTGCACTGTGTGTACAACTGTCCAGCCCCCCTGCACTTTCCCTTTGTTCAGGTTACACAGTAAAATCTGCATTTGCAACCTTTCCCCTTGCTGTATAGATTTCTGAGCTCTGCTGGCACGTTCCAGAGCAGGACTTTCATAAAAATATTAAACATAAGAGCCATGAATATCCTTTCTATCCCTATAAATGGTTCTCAGTGCTGTCATTGGTTATAATCAGTTTAGTGGTCATTTTTGTCAGTGACTCACTGAAACTTGTGTATTCTGATAAAGTACCCCCTTTGCAAAATATGAGGATATTAGAAGTAGGGGTGCACCGAATCCAGGATTCAGTTCGTTATTCAGCCTTTTCAGCAGGATTCAGATTCGGCCGAATCCTTCTGGCCGAACTGAATCCGAATCCTAATTTGCATATGCAAATTAGGGGTGGGGAGGGAAATCACATGACTTTTTGTCACATAACAAGGAAGTAAAAAAATTCTCCCCTTCCCACCCCTAATTTGCATAATTATATTTGCAAATTAGGGTTTGGTATTAGGCCGAATCTTTCGGGTTTGGCCGAATCCAAAATAGATTCAGTGCATCCCTAATTAGAAGTCACCTCGGAGTTCCATGACCTGTATAAAAACACTTGGCCTCGTGCTTTTATATGGTCGTGGAACTCCTCGGAAACTTAGAATATCCTTATATTTTACAAGAGGGTGTACTTTACTCTCTAAATAATGCACCGGGGAAACATAGCACATTCCAATTCCTTAAGTGCACAAAATCAAAGAGCAGAATGGCATTTGCCCATAGGGCTCATGCTTTTATTGGGTTTGTTTGTGAATACTGTACAGCAGACACAAGACGTTATCTTTGATTATTTGTTTGGGTTTCTGGGTGATTTTAGTGCAGTCTATGGCACCAGACAAATATAATATTACAGAGGGGGTTCTAGGAGTTGCAGTTTATCTGGATGGCTGGTAAGTTTGTATTTAAACTGCCCATATGTTTATAGAGAAACTGCCACTGATCTCATTGTTGGGTTCCTTTTTTAAAATATTCCCATCATGCAAGTGTCATGCCAAACCCACAAGTAATTGGCTGCTTACAACTTAATGTGCTAGTAACCATTAGCTATGATCCTACATGAAACCTTAACAGTGATGCCCTGGGGTCGTTCACTCTATTCCCCAGAGAACCTAAGAAAGGCATTACAGGTAGAGTCTTGCAGCGGGTCAGGTACCCGCAGGTTACCCGGAAAACCTACAGTACACTGCGTGTTGCTGGTAGAAGTTTCAGGAGCAGGTATAGACGCGTTCTCCGGGTTTGCGGGGTCGCGGTTCTTCTCAATAGCGAGTTTTACTCCTTTTTTTCTGATCATGCCTACTTCCAATGATGTCACCTCCGGTTTACAATGACAGCACTTCCTGTTTCTTATTGGTCAGCGGATCGGTGTAAGGGAGAATTACCTCCTGCCTCCACGCCGACGCTGCCCTGCTGTCCAAGATGGCGGCGCCCAGTCCTTCCACGAGGTTCTTCCCAGGCGCAGCACTGTGACGCCAGCGCGTTTTCGCCAGCGTCAGAATGGACGCCGGCGCCTAGATGGACGCCAGCGTCGGAACGCCTGCGCAATTACGCCAGCGCAGTGACATCATCACGTTTATCTTTTGGCGCCAATGGAGGCCTATTTAAGGAGCCTAAAGGTCTGCAAACATTGCCCAATTATAGGTTCTACTTTGTGTGTTCCTGGGTGTGCTAGTGTATATTGATTCCTGTTCCTGATCTTGACCCATTGCCTGTTTATCGTTATTGAACTCTTGCCGCCTGAACTGACCTATTTGCCTGGACTTTGACCATTCTTTTGCCTAATCCTATTGTACCGCGAACTGTGCTGAACTTCAGCTTCCTCTTTGGTCCGCTACTCCAGTTTGAGCCTTCAGGCCCTTACAATCGGGTTACGGATAAGGTACTTGCGGGACCAAACGGGTAAGTATGTGGGTGCGGGTTGTCAGTCGCGGGTCGTGTTCGGCTTTAAGAAATTGGTTCTGTTATCCAGAAAGCTCTGAATTAAGGGTTGGCCGTCTTCCATAGACTTTTTAGAAGTATTTCCTTTTACTTTGTATTAATAAAATAGCACCTTGTACAGGTATGGGACCTGTTATCCAGAATGCTCGGGTCCTGGGGCTTACCAGATAACGGATCTACTAGAAGATCATGTAAACACTAAATAAACCCCATGGGCTCGTTGTGCTTTCACTAAGGATTAATTATATCTTAGTTTTGATCAAGTACAAGGTACTGTTTTGTTATTACAGAGAAAAAGGAAGTAATTTCTAAAAATTTGGATAAAATGGAGTCTATGGGAGGCGGTTGTTCCGTAAATCTGAACTTTCTGGATAACTGGTTACCAGATAACAGATCCCATACCTGTACTTGATCCCAACTAAGATATAATTTGTCCTTATTAGATGCAAATCAGCCTATTGGGTTTATTTAATTTTTAAATAATTTTCTAAGTACGAAGATCCAAATTAGGGAACGATGAGTTATCCAGAAAACCATAGGCCCCAAGCATTCTATTTTGTAGGACCCATGCCTGTATTATGGTTTTACTCAGCTGGCATTGCCATGTGGGCATTCCCATTTAGCAACCTCTATCCACTGAGCATGTAATGTGGGGAGTCCACCAGGGAGAAGGAGTGGCCAACAAAACGATAGCATCCCAGTACCACTGAGCATGCAAAATGCCACAGACACTGGCTGTGGGACTGATTGTGAATGGAAAGATGGGGAGTTCTAAAGGAAAGTTTTGAAAGCCTTTATCTTCACCGTTCACTGGTACTGGATGTTCGTAGGATAAGGGTCTGCCTTTCTGCTCCTCATCTTTATCGTGGTTAGTTCCCCTTTAACATTCTGTACACCGTACTTTTGCAGATATAAATACAGCCAGCAGCTGGACCAGTAACCCCTAACCCACAATATCCATCTTGCTCTTGTATAAAGAGAGTTGTCAGTGTGGATTTGTATTTGGAAGTCTGTGGCACAATTCCCAGGAATTTGGTTGGATATTACATACCAGAAGAAAGAATCCACACAGGTGCAGCCTTGCCCTTGAATGTATGGTACTTGCAGGGCCTGCGTTACTCATGAACTCATATTACTGTATGCCCCTCCATCTGAACTACAACTTCCAGCATTGATATTGGCAAATCGGACCTCAAAATGTTTGACCTTTCTCCTGTTTAATCATTGCAGCTGCAACATGAGACAGACAATAATTCACATCCCAGTGATATCACCGGCGCGCTGACACCGCCGGTTAACCGCACATACGCGCGAGATTTGTTGACAAGGCTGCCTTAGCAACGGGGCAAAAAGTCGGTGCCAACACTTGTGTGATTTAATGTGCGGTTAGAAATACAGAATGTATCATGAGCCCCGAGCTGTGACTCATTACAGACTGAACTTCGCTATTTGCTCTCGGATAAGCATGAATCATGTGGTTAAGCAGTATGGCCCCACCCGACTTCAAGTCTTTTCCCTTCTTTTTTTCATTCCGCTCTGTTATTGTACGTTGTCATAAATAGCCGGCAAAGGGATTAACACTGTTAACACGCTTCATCCTAAACAGACCTTGGGCATCAGCGCTAATATCTCAGGGGCTGGGAAGGGAGGTGAATTCTTTATACTAATGCACATGGCCGACACGTACTGCTGTAGAACCTGTGCAAGACTACTGATATGCAATAGGGACACTTTAGTCCAAAAATACGTAATATTGCTGAAAATTTGCCAGATAGTTACTTAATTTGGTCCAGGATTTGGTTCGGGGTTCGGCCTTTTTAGTAGGATTCGGCCAAACAGAATCCTAATTTGCATATGCAAATTAGGGTCGGGGAGGGAAATTGTGACTTTTTGTCACAAAACAAGGAAATAAAAAAATGTTTTCCCCTTCCCACCCCTAATTACCATATGCAAATAAGGGTAAAGTATTCGGCCCAATCTTTCCTGAAGGATTTGGGGGTTCGGCCGAATCCAAAATAGTGGATTGGGTGCATCCCTAATGTATATATGTAAAGATGAATCAAGTGTTTTTATTTTGTAACACAGCATTTTATTTGTAACACAGCATTGTCCGAGGGTTACAATTAAAAAAACTTGATTCATCTTTACAAGAGTGTGCTCCCGTCATTTATGTCACTCAAATTGATCGTGCACCTCATCTTCGAAGGAGACAGAGTGTGCACACCCCAAGTGTGTGTGTGTGTGTGTATATATATATATATATATATATATATATATATATATATATATATATATATATATATATATATATATATATATATCTAGTCTGTTGCTAAATAAATGATGTTTATTTTTTAAGACCTGTGAAGTGCTGATCTTCTTTGCAAGTGTTTTGAGAGGTTTTTGATCGTGCACCCAGGCAAATTTATACGCTTTATCGTGAGTGCCGGCTCCCCGTGGATTTATATATATATCTATCAAGCAATAGTGCACTCCGTTAACTTAGGTAATACCTGGGTGCCAGCACAAATTGTTATGCAATAGAACTTGCGGCACTCATATTTAATTTGTATAAATAAACTGCTGTGTAGACATGGGGGCAGCCATTCAAGCACAGGATACACAGTAGATAACAGATACGTTCTGAAGAATCCCATTGCATACCACAGAGCTTATCTGTTATCTGCTGTGTATCCTGTGCCTTTTCTCCTTTTTCATCTTTGAATGGCTTCTCCCATGGCTACACAGCAGCTTGTTTATATAAACTATAGTAGAGTTTATGAAGCAAACACACCAGTTTTACAAGTGCAGCATGACAGTACATTCTATTGTCATTCCTTTAATACACTTGAAGTTTTTGGTTTCGCTGTTCCTTTAACCTTCCTTCCTGGGACTGGTTGCCCTAATGGTGAGAAATGTAGCCAGCTGCTACTGGTTGACTTTTATTTCAGATGCTGGCATACTCGCTGGGGGCCCGCCTCACTAATGGTTTTTGTTAGGCAAATAAGCCTGGCTTTTCCTGAGGAAGGAAGTCTCGTCTCTATGAATGATTGGTGTCCACACTGAAAAGCAGTTACAGCTGCGGCAGAACTACAACTTCCCCAATCCCAGCACTGGGACTAGTGGAGCTGTGGGGAGTATATTAGAAACAGACATTTAAATAAAGTAGGATGCGGATAGAAGTCTTGTTGTAAGTCTCTGGGGACTGAGGAGCCCTAGGATGCTCCAGCATGTGGCTGAGGAATGCGGTGGAACTGCCCATGCAGGTGTATCACTAAGATAACTCACATCTGAACATAAAGGTGTGGGCTCGATACCTCCCCATTTTGGATGCAGTTTGGGCAGGTGGAATGGCGGGATATCACCTAAAGATAACACGGTCTGATGCCTTACTGCTTATTCACTTCTCTCCCTAGAAAACTCAATGCATAGATATTCCTCTGTAATAGTTCAGCAGGAACTGCCCTCTAAGGTTTCTCATATTCACAGAGAGATGCCAGTATTGGTATTCCACTGTGCTAAACACAATTCTGCAGGGCCCTTATATTTGCTTATAATTGTGTAGAAAAGTAGGCCCGTTAAAGGGGAAATTCTCCTTTGAGCACAAGCCTGTTTACCATAGGATCAATATTTAGGTAGGTGCCTAACTAGAGGAGAGGGTGGCTCCTGGGATATCTTCTGCCTGGGACTCTTTACATCTGTAAGGCCCATGTGCCTAAACTGTAAACATTTGTTTGCATTTTTATAATATTCTTTCACTTAGGGACCTATTGCCCCTTTGCTTTACTTCCTGCTTAATATCTCCTTTGATTATCAGTGGCGTTCCGCATGTCGGGATACGTTCCAGCTCCGGTCGATGAAAATAAGCACTTGCCTTTCCTTTCTTGTGAAAAATACGCAAGCAACAAAATAAAAGTGTCGTCAATGTGGTGACTGGCCTGACCCGCAGCTTCCAGCGAGCTGTGGCCGAGCCGTTGGGATTTCTTGCGCTCAGGGCATGAAAATAAATCCAAGTTTCCATTTTTAGCTCAAACTTAAGTCTTCATTAGAGCAGAGGAAATGACTGCTGGAAACTTTTTTTTTTTTTCCCTTTTCCCCTTTTACATGCAGGAATGTAAGGCAGCTGCACATGCATCTTGGCCGCTCCTGCTTATAGGCCCGAGAGGAAGGAGAGAGATAGACCTGAAGCACAGATTAACCCTTTGCTTAGTGGGGAATATTAGACTGAAATTAGCTGCTTTTGCATGGAGACCGTTTGAAAGCAGAAGCTTGCTTTAAAATTGCAGTTTGCGGTTGGTCTTTATTGTACTGAATCATTTAACTTTTTGCAATTCTCTATCTTGCCTTAGCAACTGTGCAGTGGTTAGGAACTCCCAATAAAAAATACTGTAGGTAGCAGAGGACCTATATAGAGAGAGGAGACAGTACACGGTTGATCAATTAAAAATATTGCTAATGATTTACAATAGGCATAAGGGGGCTTGGGGGTGGCATATGATAGATGGCTAGATAAATGTGCACCTGAAAAAATGGACTTTCGTAGCACCTCCCAGATGTGCTGCTAAGAAAACACTCTATATAATATGTAATAAATGTATCCGTGCCAGCCTGTGTGCCCTTAACCATCTTTTATTTTTCTCTTGTGCCCCCTAGGCCAGCTACCCGACCTGGGAAGACTTTGTCAGCAAAGCAACCAAGCTGCAGTCCCATCTCAAGTGAGTAACATTGCAGTGCTTCTTAATCAGCTGCTTTCTGCGTCATTGTTTTGGGAGTCAGAACCTCCAGAGTAGAGAATATAAACAGCCTGACCGACAATCAATGTATATTAGAAAGTATTTTTTTCATTAAGCAAAATGGTACTTTTAAGTTGACAACCCCTTTGAGGGTTACTTATCTGCTATTTCAAATTCCCTTTCTGCTCTTTGCTTGCTGATCGTGGCCTCCTGTCGTAAGGCTGCTGTAAACCCCAGGTGGGTGAAGGAAATACATATTTGTAAGTATGATAAATAATTGGCTGACTAATATGCTCTGTTATTCTTTAAGGCTATAAATATTTTAGGTGTAGGGGTAGCAGTGCCAGCATCAGATAATTGCAGTGTGCAGTCATTCCATTCCTCATGGCACTGGCTTTGGGCTGCTCCCCGGATTAGTGGAAATGCCCGCGCGGCCCATATAAACAGCTGCTTAGCCTCCACCCATGTTTCCTTTAATTAGGGGCTGTTATTTCATTCAGTGGGCAATAAAATTAGGTGTCAGAACAATTTGGTTAATTACAGACTGGCAGTTGGCGTTGAGAATAGCTTTGCAAGGATGCGGTTGATAAATCAGGCCATCCGTAGAGTTGGAACTCCTGAAATGCCCTAGCCCCATTGTCTGAGATAAATCCCATCAGCCCTTCCTTATTGTCAGGCAATTACATTTAGATTGTCTAGATTTGTTTTTTGTGAGTGGCCTCATGGATTTAAGCTGGGTCCCAGTCTGATCCTGCCTAGGGAATCATATAAGTTAGGACTGTTATTTTTTTTTTATTCTTATAATTAGGGGGAGCAGATCCGCAGCCCATAGTAAAGACCTATTCATGTCACACGATCCCTGTTCCTGACTCACAGCCGTTATATCTAGTTCTGGTCTAGGCAGGAATAGGACCCACAGGCAAGGGTAGCAGGGGGATCCTATAGGTCCAGATTTCCTGTATGCCCTTTAATATAAGAGATAAACAAAAGCAGTGTAATTGTCAGGTTAACATAACGACTGGGTCTCCCATCCCATTGATCTTGCCCTGACATGTAACAGCCTCTCATGAGTCACGTCTGACTGCTTTTTGTCCCCAGGGTAAATCACCAAAAGTCATGTCACTACTGGGAAATAATTCTAGAAGCACTTTTTTTGGTAAGTGTAGCATCCCCTTTGCTGACATGCAATCTTTACACACGGCTTGACTCAATATGCCACTCCTATCCAACCATAAAATGTGAGCTGTTCCCCTGTGCGCCGGGATTATGTGGTCCAACAGGTTTGTGAAGCTGCTGTGCTGTTTAGTGAATATTTTAATAAGGTTTTTTCTCCCATACAGTGACAGGTGCATGTTGTTTAGTCTCGTTCATCTTGCATGCCTTTCCCTTCTTTGTGTCAGTCACTGTTACATGTAAGGCAAGCAGCTCAATTGCTTTCCTGAGTGCCCAGAACATTCCTTCTCTCTCTGTAATTATAGACAGATGGGAGCTGCCATATTGTTTTCCTTAGACAGGTGGGAGCTGCCATATTGTTTTCCATAGGCATTAAAGAATGTGAATCTAGCTTGTCGTGTGTATAGAGCATTGCTTCTCTGTATCTTTACACACATGGATGCCAGTTATTGTGAGAGTTTAGTTTCCATGAAAAGTCTGTCCATTTTTGGGAAACTTGAAAATGCAGCAACCCATGCAGACATTTAGAGAACATACATAACAAAATGCCACGTTAACTCTTCAGTAGCTATGACACACGATTCTATAAACCTTGCGTGACTTTCAGCGACGCTAACGGTTATTGGACAGAGCGGCTGGACGGATCAGCAGTCATTTACGCTCTGCCAAAACCCCCAAATCCCTTGACTGCTCGCAGCCTGCAGCGTCCTGCCTGGGATTAACTGGGAGATGGAAAAACCATTCGGGACGACACAAAGTATTTTTCATTCAGGTTAAACTTTTCTTTGCCGAATTCTGCGTTTATATTTAAAGGAGCGGTGGCACATTAACAAAGGATAAGTACGCCATAAGACTTAATGTTCACCCCCTGTGCTATATAATGTGTGCTATATGCTGCACTAGAGTTCATTATATCAGCACAGTGGTGCAAAGTGAATACAAAGCTCTTACTGCAGAGGTACAAACTTCACCTTAGCACCCAGTGACTCCCATCAGACTAGCATACGAATGCTGCAATAGTTGGCTCTTGCCTTATAAACCCTAATAAGTGTCTAGACAGCAGCAGGACAGACTGAAATCTAACTACATCCCCCACACTCTCACTCATTATCACTGCGGGCAGCTCCTTGCACGACTCTCTGGCTCTGCATTGACAAGTGCTGGATCGGAGCAGCAATGGAATGGACTTATGGCCTTATGATTATTGTCCCTGATATCTGTTCTGTACACAGACCTTGGACTGCTCTTGTTTGCTCTCTGTCTCTAGTCATCTCTATAAACTGGTTATTTATAGGAGTCACAAATCCCTTGCTATTGAGTGATAAAACACGAACAGATCATGCACTAGAGTCTGCGCGGAACCAAGACCTGCAGACCCGCAACCCGCTAACTACCGTCCAACAGGAACTGATGTTGCTGCAAACCGGAAGGGACGTCACCAAAAGTGGGCGAGGACAGAAACGAGTTTCATAAAACTTTAAAAGGAGTAAAATATAGACAATATTACATAAATTTAGATGAGACCCGCAACACGACCCGCAGACCCGTGGGTATACCCGCGCCTGAAAATCCTCTCCTCATTCTGCAGGGTTCCCACTTTTTTGCGGGTAACTCGCGGGTACCCGACCCGCTGCAGGACTCTATCATGTACTGTGGTCTCTCCTGCCCCAATGCAAATATCCATCCAGCTGTGCTGCGGTAACCCCAACACGGTCCTGCGGTTTCTCAGGCCATATACACTAGTGATGTGTAGGTTGGCCTGAAACCCACAAAATATCTTCAAGAGCTCCCTTGCTCTCTCCCTGCCCATGACGTCTTCTGGCCTGTCAATTAATAGATTCACGCCTGCCTAGGGTTGCCAACCGGCCAGTAATTTACCGGCCTAGCCGGTAAAACACCTGGCAAGGCTGGGGCCGGTTTTACAAATTTACCGGCAATGTAGCTGCCGGTAAATTTGTAATAACCTTAAAAAGACCCCTCGGCCCGCCCCCAATCCCCTGTAAACGTAGCTTTTGTCCTCTGTTCGAAGATCTCTGCGCCGTGGCCCCATCCCCTTTTACTTCATAGTCCCGCCCCTTTGGCATCACACCCACCCCCTTTTGTTCCTGCCCCCCACCAGCCTGTAAAAAATTTTGCAAAAGGTGGCAACCCTACGCCTGCCCCACCCCTTTCGCGTCGTCACTGCAGGGCAGGTGCGGATCTATAAATAGAGGGGACCTCAAAAGTCATTGATGCCTAGTTGGCTAGGGGTATGCAAGGACGCCACCATTATTTTTCTGCCTACAGACTCTTAACTGATTGGCTGCTGCAGCGGTAACCAATCGCATTCCTTGAATGGGGCTTGAGATGCCATTGTAGCACATCCAGTAGGGAGTTATATGAGTAGGCCTCCCAAACACACCTTTTGCCATAGGTGTGGCTCCACAGTATGTATACAGTAATGTACACAGTCTCTAATGCTGGAGTTTGCTTTGTAGTCACTCCCGTTAAGTAAATGATATCCCTTGTATATATTTGGTTGTGGATTTCTGTCATAATTGTGCTGTGTATTATAGTAATGGGGAGTGGATATTGCCTTGGCTCACTGCCCCATATAAGCCTTAAAGGAGCAGTAACCCCAAAAAATGAGTGTTTTAAAATAATGAAAATATAATGTAGTGTTTCCCTGTACTGGTAAAATTTGGGTATTTGCCATTCAAAGCTGAAAAAGGAGAAAAGGTACAGGATACACAGCCAATAACAGATAAGCTCTGCAGTATAAAATGGGATTCTTCAAAGCTTATCTATTGTGTATCTGTGCTTGAATGGCTGCCCCCATGGCTACACAGCAGCTTGTTTATATAAACTACAATTGTGTTTCTGGAGCAAATGCACCAGCTTTATCAGGACAGGGCAACAGTAAATTATATTGTCATTCCTTTTAAACACTTAAATATTTTGTGTTACTGTTCCTTTAACCCTTAACAGAGAGGAACATTGTTGTGGTGATGGAAATTAAATACATTTGCTAACATAAATGTCAATAAAGACAGGAGGTTGGTTACCTACAAGTGATCAATGAGGCTTTAGCCAGTCTGCCAATCACTGGGAAGCATTTTAACCTTGGGGGTCTCTGCTTTGTCACCTGTATGATAGTTAAAACTAAGAAAGCAGTTTGTGTATAGATTTGGGTGTTGGTGAGGGGCTGTGGGAGATGGGAAGGTATTGTCAAGAAGGGAACATTTAATGTGTAGCCTTTGGAAATCAGCAGGGTACTGCAAAGCCAGGAATAGGAAAAAATAACAAACAACATGGCGCAACTTGTGAAATAGCTGGCGTGGGACCCCTATTTCCCTGCTTGCCCTAAGTCAAATATTTGAGGTTTGCCGGCATTTCTGCATCTGGATTCTGTGCTTTCTGGCAAGAAAAGATGACCTTTAAATAATATCTTTGATATCGCTCTTAATTGGCCATAAACAAGTGCCCCCCCCCACCCCCAGGGGTGATCAGCATGCAGAGACCTCTTCTGTCATTTAGAATCCATGTGTAGCAGCACTTTCTCATTGATTTCTAAGTTAAACTTTAAACTCGCTGTTATTATGTTCATAAGAACCCCCTGCGGACACAGCATATTTCCCAGCCTGCCAGGGACTTCTGCCAAATTTCCTGTGAATTGGCAACTCCACCCCCACCAACCTGTACAGTATGTTCCCTGAATTTATTGGGTGCTGTGCACAAGGTTGCACCATAGAGATGGTACATCTGCCCCTATGGTCGGCTGTGCAGTAGTTATACCTGCTGCAGGGCGAGTCCAGAACCCTTGCAGTTACCCAGCTGCTTTGAGCTTCTTAGTTGGGCATGACCTGCAGGTCAGTTAGGGTATCAGATCTGTGCCACTTTAACAAAATGCTCTGTTATAAAGATAGCTAGAATCTCAGCCATAAAGCAGGACAGGACTGCTGCTTACAATGGGTATCAGATAGGATCTGTGTCACTGTGACAGAATGCTCTGTTATAAAGATAGCTAAAATCTCAGCCATAAAGCAGGACAGGACTGCTGCTTACAATGTGGATCAGATAGGATCTGTGTCGCTGTGACAGAATGCTCTGTTATAAAGATAGCTAGAATCTCAGCCATAAAGCAGGGCAGCACTGTTGCTTACAATGTCATATTGGATCAGTGCCACTGTGTTTTCTTTTTTAGTATGATTGTATTCATCTAAGGGGCTTCAAGCGTTGCAGAGGTTTTGCTTGTGGCTCCACGTTTGACATGAGACAGTTATGTGTGTGTCACAGGAGCTTACAATCTGAGTACAAACAGAGATAAGTAGAAGCTCTGACTCGCCAGATTTCTTTCTGTTTTGTGTTCTGTTCCCCTTTTATGGCCACAAATCCTCAGGTAGCTGCCTCACACAATGATTTGTATCTGGGGTATGTGTTTTTTTTTTATTATTTCAAATAAAGATATCTGCTAGGGAGTTGCCATAGCAACACAACATTTTTGTTATGCTTCATAGAAACTCTCCTCATATATATATATATATATATATATATATATATATATATATATATATATATATATATATATATATATATATATATATATATATATATATATATATATATATATATATATATATTATATATATATATATATATATATATTATATATATATATATATATATATTATATATATATATATATATATATATATATTATATATATATATATATATATATATATATATATATATATATATATACATATATACATATATACATATATACATACAAGGGCTGCCCAGGCGAGTGCAGAGAGAGAGAGAGAGTGCAGATACATTCTGACACAAGGAGCCCATAAATTATCCTCTGGGGCCCCTGTAACCTGCCACTTATTCGAATAAATAACACTCACATAAACACACTCACAAAGTAGTATTTCAGCAGTGACATAAAGTTTATTGGATTAACAGAAAATATGCATTATGCATCATAACAAAATTAGACAGGTGCATACATTTGGGCACCCCAACAGAGATATTACCTCAATACTTAGTTGAGCTCCTTTTGCAAATGTAACAGCCTCTAGACGCCTCCTATAGCCTTTGATGAGTGTCTGGATTCTGGATGGTGGTATTTTTGACCATTCGTCCATACAAAATCTCTCCAGTTCAGTTAAATTTGATGGCTGCCGAACATGGACAGTCTGCTTCAAATCATCCCGTAGATTTTACATGATATTCAAGTCGGAGGACTATGACGGCCATTCCAGAATATTGTACTTCTCCCTCTGCATAAATGCTTTTGTAGATTTCCAAGTGTGTTTAGGGTCATTGTCTTGTTGGAATATCCAAACCCTGCGTAACTTCAACTTTGTGACTGATTCTTGAACATCAACTTGAAGAATTAGTTGATATTGGGTTGAATTCATCCGACCCTCAACTTTAACAAGGGCCTCAGTCCCTGAACTAGTCACACAGCCCCACAGCATGATGGAACCTCCACCAAATTTGACAGTAGGTAGCAGGTGTTTTTCTTGGAATGCGGTGTTCTTCTTCTGCCATGCAAAGCGCTTTTTGTTATGACCAAATAACTCAATTTTTGTCTCATGAGTCCAAAATGACTGTGGCTTGTCGAAATAAGCTTTTGCATACAACAAGTTGTGGCGTGAGTGCAGAAAGGGCTTCTTTCTCATCACCCTGACATACAGATGTTCTTTGTGCAAATTGCTCTGAATTGTAGAACGATGTACAGATACACCATCTGCAGCAAGATGTTCTTACAGGTCTTTGGAGTTGATCTTTGGGTTGTCTGTAACCATTCACACAATCCTCCGCATATGCCGCTCCTGTATTTTTCTTGCCCTGTCAGACTTGGGTTTTACAGCAACTGTCCCTGTGGCCTTCCATTTCCTGATTACATTCCTTACAATTGAAACTGACAGTTTAAACCTCTGAGATAGCTTTTTGTAGCCTTGCCCTAAACCATGATACTGAACAATCTTTGTTGTGAGAGTTGCTTTGAGGATCCCATGCTGTCACTCTTCAGAGGAGAGTCAAACAGAAGCACAACTTGCAATTAGCCACCTTAAATACCTTTTCTCATGGTTGGACACACCTGCCTATGAAGTTCAAGGCTTAACAAACTAATCCAACCAATTAGTTGTTGCCATCAGAATTGAGCAGTTACATGCTTTCAAATTAGCAAAATTACAAGGGTGCCCAAAGTTTTGCACAGGCAGTTTTTCATATTTGATTTAATTTCATACAATTGAATACTGCACTAAAAATCTTTGTTCAGAAAACACCCCAGTACTCAGATGTTGAGGGGTTCCCACACTTTTTCATGTGACTGTATGTATAAATGAAAAGTTGTCTATCGCAGGAGCAGGGAGCTGTCACATGATATCAGTCCCATTGGGTGTCGACACCCTAATTTTTGCAGTTTAAGTGCTTATTTGTATTCACTTAAAACAGGGCTGCTGTACATTTTCAGGGTACATCAGCCATATTTAGCTTGAGTAACTGCCCAATATTAACCTCTTGTTGTATCTTTCTCTCCTTAGGACTATGATCATAGTGACCGGTTCCTTCTTGGATGCCTTTCAGAAGATAGCAGATATGGCTATTAACACAAGAGGTAAGTGGCCATCTGTCACACTATGATCATACCTGGCTGGATCATACCTGGCTGGATAGAAATGCAGTTGATCCATAAACTGATCACCTGCAGGAATTTTTAGGCCCAGAGCGTAGCCATTGTGCTGGCCTTTTCATCTTTAGAGGAGGAGGTCAGATAACCAACACACTGACTGTCCTTCCATGGTGAGACCTCCCATAATCACACGTGCATTTTTAGTGTTTTTCACTGTAATTGGGAGCTGCCATGGCGCTCATGCTTGCAGGGTACCCAGAACTGTAATCTCCTGTCACTCAGCAGCTACCATTGTTGCCAGTGCAAGCCATGGCCTGCAAGTTACTACCTGTGGAGTTAATAGATCTGGATAATTATGTGATTCACTTTGAGAGTTCTGATTCTTCATGGAATTGTTAGGGTTGGGGCCCAAGGCCAAGATGCAGACCCATGTCCTCAAATTTACGGCCTGCCATGGGATTGAGCCTTCCGTTCTGTTGTTAAAACTTGGTGCTTTACTCCATAGGCAATGCCCTACCTTTCATTTATGTAAAGAAATGCCCATTCAGGAAACCTGCGGTTTTTTTTTCTTATCCGAATTATCCATTAAAGAGGCATTATATAGACTACGGTAAATATGGTTTTTGGGGTACAATTGTACTTGTGAAGATGATGCTGCCACGTCTGTGGGATCCTTAAAGGATTTTTGCTTGGCAAGGGCAACCCGTATGGCACCACCCAACTGGTGCCCCCTATACTTTACCGAATATGTGAAGATATTCAAATAGACCCCATATGTGAATATAAGAAAATGCTTCAGTTCTCACCAATCAGCAGGCAGTATTTCCTTAAAAAGTAACAACCTCATTAATTCCTTGGAACACTTATTGAAGTAACCATTGCAGTCTCACCATGCTTGGCTTCTTACAAATGACCTGTGATTGGCTGCCAGTAAAATCCTTATGTGACCAGGTCGGGGCCATTGCTTCCACCTCAAGTGACGGCCCCCATAGCCGTATAACTGTTCCCGTGGGAGCCTTCAGTTGAATGAGTGTGAGACCATTGCCCCGGTCTCCTTGACTCCTGACCAGGCAGTTAAATCGAGCCAGGTTGGCACATGCCAGTGTCAATATGATGAATGACAGCCTTGAGCGGCCATGCCACAAGTTCCATTCATGCCTCAGCCTGACCCTGCCGACCCTGAATATCTCCAGCACCTGCTGCAGGTTACCAGGCTACAGGCCAGCAGGGGGCAGAGCACTGACCCTCAACAAGCTTTTTACTTGGAGACAATCCCATGTTATAAACACTTAGTGAGGCCAAGAGTTTTCTGTCACCCCATTCTGCAGCTACAACTCCCAGCATCCTCCATAAAGCTGCCTATAGGACTGGATAGAAAGCCAGTGTGTGTGGTTTTTGCATGCCAAGTTGGAACATACTGGATTGGG
Organism: Xenopus laevis; assembly: GCF_017654675.1. Taxonomy (NCBI): domain Eukaryota; kingdom Metazoa; phylum Chordata; class Amphibia; order Anura; family Pipidae; genus Xenopus; species Xenopus laevis. The sequence goes on along the minus strand of NC_054387.1, from coordinate 45,619,966 downwards.
TGTGGGGTTGAGATGTGTGAGTACATTACTGTATCACATAAGGAGTAGAGGCCTGTAGAGACCTGTCCCACTGCAGACAGCAGAGTCCGGCTCTTCTTTTGTCACACATGAGGTCTGTATTATCATTCACCGCATCTGATCTCACCTCCTGATTCACCCCGGGCCATCCGGAAGCACACAGCTTTGTAAGCATGGGAATCAATGTTCATAGAGTTGAAAGCAAATCTCTATAATGTGTGTGTCCTGACATCTAATAGGGACACACATTCTCCCCCAGGCTGGGAAATACAGGGAAAATATTATTAATATATAATACACAAATGCTATGAATATCTTGTAAATTATATCCTTATAAACGGTGAGTTCTGATGTCATCAGTTATAAATGGTGAGTTCTGATGTCATTTCTGTCACATGACTCACTGAAATTTGTGTATTATAATAAATAAAGTACCCCCAGTTGCAAAATATGAGGATATTAGAAGTTACCTCGGAGTTCCATGACCTGTATAAAAACACTCGGCCTTCGGCCTCGTGTTTTTATATGGTAATGAAACTCCTCGGTAACTTATAATATCCTTATATTTTACAAGAGAGGGTACTTTATTCACTATATAATAGTATTACTTTATAGTATCTCTCTGTACAGGCTATGAGCAAACTTGGATGCTGTTCATTCTGAATTGTGCTTAGTGCAGGGGAATTCCCACACTGGAGTAGGTAAAAGCTGTCAGCTCCTATGAGCAAGGCCTGTGTAACAGAAGGCTCCCCCTGCAGGCTCTGTATGTTTGTTTATTAGAATCTCCCAGGGGATCTAATGAATATCATTGGCTCCCCACTGCAGGCTCCTTAACCCACTTCATATGACCCAAGGCCGGTGCTACTGGTTTCTCTATATAAGAATGGGGGGAGGTTATCCTCCAGTACAAAACAGATATTGCCCTGGGCAGTCCCCCATGTGACATGCATGTGATCACATGTCTTGGCGAGTTCTCTTGCAGCTGCCAAACACAGCAGGGCCGATCAAAGTCAGCTGGCTGGGGGAATTAACCCTTCCCCTGTCAAAGCAAGCCTGCTGCCAGTATAAACCTGCAGCCCAGCCACAATGTGGGATTCATTAGCCGCGGATACAGCACAATCCCCCTCATCTGTCTGCAGCTTATGAGTATTTTTAGAAGGCAAATTGGGTGCCAAGAAAGTTTTAGGTGGGAGTTTGTTGATGTGGTGATGGAGGGGGAAGAATTTATTCCTGCCCATAAGGATTTCATATTCTCTGCTTAGAGGGGAATATCATTACAGTCATGCGAGAAAGGGGCCAAGATGTATTTATGCATATGTAGTATCAGATCCCTTCCATATTTACTGTATAAACACATCCCTTCTTGTTGTACTGCACGGAAATAAATATAATAGACACTAAATATAAAAAGTGTCTATTTCACACAATTTTATATGTTATCCGATGTTTCGGTCCCACATGGGGACCTTTCTCAAGGATGACAAAGGTACCGATGTGGGACTGAAACCGAAACGTTCTTCCTTTTCTCAAGCGCTTCCAGCGTGCAGTGGCGTCTAGGACTCCATGGTTGCATCCAATGACGCATTGGATGCAACTATGGAGTCCAAGACGCCACTGCACACTGGAAACGTTTGAGAAAGGGAAGGAGGATTTCCCGAAACGTCGCGTGGGTGCGTAATTATGTGGCAATATCGCTGGACTATATACTGCTGTTGAAACAATGTTGCAAACAAAAGTACACTTTGGAATGTTTTAACTGTAAGAATAAATGCTACTTTTTTCTAAGGTGTTGATATATATATATATATATATATATATATATATATATATATATATATATATATATATATATATATATATATATATATATATATATATATATATATATATATATTGTGTATAATATGCATAGAACAGAGCTGTATTTTCTATAAAGGCACCCAAGAGCCCACGCCTAGGATTATAGCTTCGGACAGGCCACCAATAATTTTTGCTATCCCCCTGGCAGCTGCGGGACATTTGTCGGCTGATGGAGCAGAATGCTGTGTATCATGTTCCAGCGTTACGGTTTGGTAGATATCTTGGCAGTCGATGGGTGAATGAGTAGTATAGGGTGGCTTCTAATAAACCACCAGGAGTGGGGACATATTTACCCCATTGCTCATGATGTACCAGCCGCAGGCTCTACCGAGGGGAAATACCTGTATTCTTGGAATATTCCTTCCATATGAAAATAGTTTGTGTTTCCAGAGGAAAAAATAAGCAGCCGATTGGCACAGCAATAGCCCCACTTCAGCCAATCCCTGACAGTCTGAGTCAGATGAGACTTTCCATCCTTATTTGTCTATATTTTTTTAAGCAGTGGGTGCAGGGTCTTTATGTAACTGAAGACCATTTTCTTTCCTTGCACTTTAACCTGATTTCTTGTACTTCATTATTTAAGAAGTCAGAACCAGCAGTGTGGAGAACATAAACACAGAGACTACTTTGGGTAGCAATTGTATTTACAAACAACCTTAAACCCATTATTAGTATGTATAGTTTATCTGTCGCTAAATGGGTGGAGTCCCCCTTTACTATGGGAGGCATAGCTAAATATAGCCTTCCTGGAAGCGCCTCGCCCAAATTATAATCTGCACCCACCACAAAATGATGCTTCATAAAATGTCACCCCCTCTACTCTGCATGGAAGGGCTGTGGCTTACTTAGTATATCTGTCATATATATTTATATAACAGTCAATTCATGGCAGCACTTACGTTTAGGTAGAGAATACTGGCCTGGGTGCACCCAATGTATTCAGTGTTTATATAATTGACTTCTCTAAAGGATTAACTGCCAGACTTCCATTGCAGACATTGGTCTAGAGTCCTGCAGCGCATTGGGTACCTGGGGGTTACACACACAAAAACGGTAAACCTGTGGGTTTTGGGTATAGTTATGGGTTGGCAGATTTGCAAGTCAAATTGTGGGTCTTGTCTTTAGCAAGTTGTACTCCTTTACACATTTTTAAAACTTCTGGCCCACCCACTTCTGATGATTTCACTTCCAGTTTACAGCAACAGCATTTCCTGTTTCTTGTTAGTCGGTGGGTTGCAGATTAGGCAGTTGTGGGTCAGGTAGCAGGTCCAAGCAGGTAAAAATGCGGGTTGCGAATCCGGGTCAGGTCCAAGATTCAAAAATTGGTTCCATGCAAGACTCCACATTGTTCATGACATACAGATGTTTTTAGGGGGCTGTCCCTTTCACAATGGGACTGTATGATGATCTGCTCGGAATACATGTCACCCTACAACAGGAAACCAGGAGCAGTGACTTGTTTTAAGGAATGTAATGCTATGGGCTACACTACTCGAGACCCCTGCTCTCTCTTTATATGACAGTGCTGGTACAGTGATCATTATTGGTACATTTTCACTTCTAGGAAAGATTGCTTTGAGTGAAGGAGAGACTGCCCTATCCATGGCAGTTGGGGTGCTCTCTAGAGCGAGAATAAGGGTGAAGACAGACAAGGAGATTAGTCGCCCCATCTCCTCTAGCCGGAGAGACTAATCTACTCTTAATGCTACCCCAGCGGGTAACATGAATTACTGTGCAGGAAACATATGCATCTCCATTACTTTCGGAAGTTTCCTGCAACTTTGCACCTTGTGTGTTTCTCCAGGGGCCATTTGCATGTTAGCCTCTGGGGAAGCGTTCAGAGGAATTTAATCATGGGGCAAATAAATTCCTAGTCTGTTGGGCCCTGACATAATAATCTTGCCAAGAAACACAAGGATTCATGTCTGGGGGCTACTGACTGATAAAGGCAAGCGTTCTGCCCTTTATGTAATGAAAATGTGGCCAATGGAGGGCACTGTGTGAGTGGAGTCTTAAGGAACTACTTTGCCGAGTAGAGCAATTTTGGTAGCAGTCAAGGTGACAAATGTCTCACACAAGGGTAACCTTAAGGATTCCAAATTAGAATATTCCATAGCCACAGGTTATGAGGTACATCAGATGACCCCCCCCCCATTTTGGGCAGTAGTTGCTTACCCATGTGTCAGCCATTCTCTGTTCACCCGGTGATATCAGACAATTGAAACAATACCTGGCATTTATTATTTCTTGTAGATTCCAATTAATTGTACGTTTCCTTTGTATCCTAGGAGCAACCAAAGAGATCGGGTCCGCACTGACGAGGATGTGTATGAGGCACCGGAACATTGAGTCCAGACTGAAGCATCTGACCGTGTAAGTGCAGGGTTTATAGGGTCTGATTCCATTTTACTGCTAGTCCCTCACTGACACCAGGCATGCTACTGCTTTATATGTAGTGTAATACTGTAGTGGCTGTGTTTTCTGAGATATGGCTTCTTGTGACACATACCACTGATCTGTGGGTTGGTTGCGTGGCCTACCCTGGAACCATTTTGCGGGTTAGGGTCGGGTTAAAGTTTTGCGGGTTGAGTTTCCTGACCTTCACATCACTACTGTACAGGCCCCTTAAGATCCTGTACCATGGTTAGGGCTCACCCTGAACATATGCTCTGCCTCAGACCCTCAGGATGGACTCAGGACTGCAGGCGCCCAGCAATTGTGGGCTCACTAGCTGATCTAGTGCGTGCACAGATCTCATATGAATTTTATATTGTGGGCTTATCCGGCAAATCTGAGATTTTACCCTTGTGTGGATGAGGCCGTGCATCTCAGGCTAATGTTTCACAGGTGCCTCGTTATTGGCTCCAGGTGTTGGATAACCCCCAGATACACTTGCTCAGGATATCGTGTGCTGGGCTCCCCCCTGGGTGGGTATGTCACATGTGCAACTGACTCCTTCTCACTCACATTGCTGCAGCCACTGACTAGGGGAGTGTCCGTGCCATACACACTTAGCCAGTTTGTGCATTTTAAATGTACTGTGCGTAGCGAGGCACCCTAGAGGGCAGCTTGAGCAGGACACGTGACAGTTTCATCAGAACACAATAGTGACAATGACAGATCCAACTGATTAAACCTTGGTACAGCAAAACAGAGATACTTTACCCCTTTCCCTTCCCTAAAGAATGTGTGTTGTTGGCAAGACAGGTATTAGCCTGCATATGTTTCATCTGCTTTGATTGTAAAGGATTCTGGTGATGGGGCTGCTTGGAAATTGGCCGTGTGTAGGAGTATTTGGTATCTGCTGCTTGTGCCTAAGGCTGGCTGTGCCTGAGCAGGTCTGCAGGTATGTGCCAACCTTAAGAGATCCTGCTGCGTGCCGGTTCCTAAAGGATCTCAGAAGAAAAACAGAATCCCTTGGCACGACCCAATAAGTTCTTATTCTTGTTTGTCTCTGGCCTTGTGCCCAGTCACTGTGTTAGGGTGAGAAAAAGCGTGTATCTGTATGTACGTTCACTGCCTCACTTTCATGTCTGTCCTTTGCCCAGGCCCAGAGCAGAGTCTGTAAGTCTTGAGCACTGATCTAATGGGCCAGCAAGCCTTGCTTTGAGCAGAAAACTGACCCGTGGAGAGAAACAATGGCTGAAAATTAGTACTGCGGGGTGTCCAAATGTCTGTACTCACACCCTCTAACTTTCTGATAGATTCAGTGATATTAAAGCCCCCCCCCCCATAAAGGCTGCAAGAAGTGCTTATGAGTCCAAACACTTATTTATATACTACTAGGTAGCTTTATAACAGAGCGTTCTGTCACAGTGACACGGATCCTATCTGATAACCATTGTAAGCAGCAGTCCTGTCCTGCTTTATGGCTGAGATTCTAGCTATTTTTATAACAGATCATTCTGTCACAGTGACACAGATCCTATCTGATCCCCATTGTAAACAGCAGTCCTGCCCTGCTTTATGGCTGAGATTCTAGCTATCTTTATAACAGAACATTCTGTCACAGTGACACAGATCCTATCTGATCCCCATTGTAAGCAGCAGTCCTGTCCTGCTTTATGGCTGAGATTCTAGCTATCTTTATAACAGAGCATTCTGTCACAGTGACACAGATCCTATCTGATCCCCATTGTAAGCAGCAGTCCTGCCCTGCTTTATGGCTGAGATTCTAGCTATCTTTATAACAGAGCATTCTGTCACAGTGACACAGATCCTATCTGATCCCCATTGTAAGCAGCAGTCCTGTCCTGCTTTATGGCTGAGATTCTAGCTATCTTTATAACAGAGCATTCTGTCACTGGCCAGATGATGTGCCCTTGACAAGATTAAGTAGCAGATTGATTGATATAAGAAAGATAAGGACAAAAGCAAGGACTGGATATAGCTGGTGTTTAGTGTTGTGCTCCTGTGGATGATTTGGGAACAGACCACAATGCTGCTTATCTTTCACTCACGAGGCTGCAGGGAACAGTGCATATGTTATTAGCAAAACAGGTCAGTGCTTCTTCTTCTGCCTAAACAGACGCCCCTGAGTAGGCAGAACTTTAACCCAGATTCTCCAATAAGTGACTCATTGTCCTCATAGCCTTGTGCGTGTGGTGCCCCCTGCACTCATGTAAAGATGTTTAAAGAAGCGTTGCGTGCAAAGTCTTCCTTTACACCCAGTGACCCTCACCAGTTCTTGTCATGCACAGAATATTCCTCCCATGTATGTTTGTGGTATACTGATGTGTGGGAGCTGCCATAATGTTATAGTTTGCGTGCTTCTCAGCACAAATATGCTCGCATGCTGCCATTTTGCTTTCCAAGCGGAGGCATAGAAAATATATATATATAGCGCCTCTAGGGGCGCAGCGTGTGGAACAAGGCAGCCGCCAGGCAAGCTGCATGACAGCTCTGTAGACATGATTTCCAAACAAGATGTGCTTAAGTATAAACAGCTGTACGGTGAATTCCTCTGCTGTAGGAATAATTACACATGTTCGTTCAGTGGTGTACTGACCCAGTTATCCCTCCTAACCACTCTATTGTGGGCTGGAAACTGCAGAGACCTTGCCAGGTATATGGGTTGAACAGAGCTAGGGTTGCCGCCTTGCCAGTATTTCACAGGCCCCTGGCCTGCCTCAGATCTGCCCCTGGTCCGCCCCTCTCGGTTCCCCTATTCACCTGATCCAAGCACTGCAGTCCCTTCCTGGCCAACCGGCAGCGAAACTTTGACTCCGCCCCCGAAATGTTACAACCATGCCTCCAAACCGTCACAACCCGCCCCCAAAACGTCAGAACTCTGGCCCGTCCCCACCCTCTACGTCACCCGCCGGTAGGGCCAAAACTAAAAGGTGGCAACCCTACACAGAGCTGGTCTACAGTGCCACTCAAACAGCATCTCCATAAAAACTAGGGATGCACCGAATCCACTATTTTGGATTCAGCCAACCCTCTGAATCCTTCGCGAAAGATTCCATTTAGGGGTGGGAAGGGGAAAACATTATTTACTTCCTTGTTTTGTGACAAGTCACACAATTTTCCTCCCCGCCCCTAATTTGCATATGCTAATTCGGATCTGGTTCGGCCAGGCAGAAGGATTCGTCGGAATCCTGCCAAAAAAATCCTGGATTTGGTGCATCCCTAATGAAAACCAATAAAGCCCTTTGGAAGCCGCATGTTGTGCCTGTTAGACTGATGGAGCGTCATATCTTTGTTTGAGACATCTGGCTGACCAATTGCTGTGATTGATGTGTGAGCCAATCAGATCATTTTGCTGTAGACTGGTTACTGTAGACTGGCTGTGCCACATCAACAAGAGGTCATTAAGGGCAGTATCTTCCTCCTGCTTCCAGTGCAGGCAACATACATGAGGATGATTGAGAAATGTTGCAGGAAAGTAGCACTTGTCCTTTAACTGAGTTCAATTGTAGATATTTCCTTTCCTCGTATAAAGCCCAGCACAGGAAGCTCCTTATCTAACGTGCCGTGGCCCTGAGGCGGGCTTTTCTGGCTAACCATCACTGAAACAGAACTCCATAAAAACAGGAAAGCAGAGGCCGGCATCAGAATTCACAACTATATTTAGTTGAGAGTCGCATCGTGAGCCAACAATGGAGCCTTTGGTGTGTGCAGCCACATGAAACACTCGCAGTTCTGAGCAGGTCCCGCAACCATTGTCATGGGTCTGTGACTTATAGCGCTGCTTAACCACTTCACTGCCATGGGGAATCCCTTTTAGCATCTTGCAGACAATATTAATAGTCGGTCTCCCCCGTATACAACATAGTGATCGGTCCAGTAGTCGCACAGCCCCTGTTATTATACCCAACTCATGGTGTGTGGGATTGGTCGCCTGGCCGATCTCAGGCTCTGTTCCATACAAACAAAAGTCCTTAAATAGATGTGCGGCCGGGATGACATGGCAGCTGGCTTGTTGGCATGTCGGAACACGACTTGGATATCCGCCCATGAGTCGAATGTGCAAACCCAGAATCCACTTAGCCAGGGATCCCTGACACTGGGCTTTCCTTGAGTGTACCTGAGTCTGGTGAGCTCGCACTCTCAGGTCTTAGCAGTAAGAAAAAGTGTTTATTTAGAAAACAAAAATCGACTAATGTTTCGGCAAACACTTATCAAAGTATATTTATATATATATAGTGAATAAAGTACCCCCTCTTGTAAAATATAAGGATATTATAAGTTACCGAGGAGTTTCATGACCATATAAAAGTACGAGGCAGAAGGCCGAGTGTTTTTATACAGGTCATGGAACTCCGAGTTTACTTATAATATCCTCATATTTTACAACTGGGGGTACTTTATTTATTATAATACACAGGTTTCAGTGAGTCATGTGACAGAAATGACATCAGAACTCACCGTTTATAACTGATGACATCAGAACTCACCGTTTATAAGGAAATAATTTACAAGATATTCATGGCTTTTGTGTATTATATATACATACATACACACATAAATAAATGTTAATAATATGAATGGGCTGAATAGACTCCTCCGTCACACCACTGGATTAAATATTCATTTGTATAGTGAGGCAAAGGCCAGCTACCTCTATACACACACTCTCATGGCTCAGATCTCTGTATAACTTCACCAGAAGAGCACCATTTATGCCTCTGCATCTGATCAGCAGAATCACAGCTGTAATGCCAACTGCAGGATGGGCTGGTATCATTGGGACTCTTTAGAAAGAAATCTGTACTTGCTAACCCTGGATTTATCCACACTGAAGGGGCATAGGGTGCCCATACACTGGCCATTTCTTTAAAGGAAAAGTATACCCCTCAAACAATGTAAATAAACCATTTTCATAATAATATACTTCTTTAGTAGTGTGTGCCATAGAAAACTGCCATTTTAAAAAATAAGGGCAGCCCCCTGTGATCCTACAATTCACGGTGCACACAAACATACCAAACAAACCACACTTGTTAGGTCACATGAGCCAATTAACAGACAGAGTTCTGTCTTTTGCTTCCACACTTCTTCCTGTTACAGTTAGTGTTGTAGTATTTCTGGTCAGGTGATCTCTGAGGCAGCACAGAGACCATCACAAAATGTTGGTTCAAGGCAAGAGATGTAAAATGGCAATATTTACTTAATACTAACTTATTACTAATATATATTTTCCCGGTTTGATAAGATTCTTTAATATGCTACTTAATTTGTTGCTCAAGTATTCATTTGGGGTTATAGTTTTCCTTTAAGGGATCCAAACAGACAGATTCTGTATGGATGGCCAGATGCTGGGACTTGTATTGCTTTTTGTGCAAGTAAAGGGAAAGTGAACCTACGTGGAAATGGGTGCTTGTGTTACACCTTTAGAGGATATCGGTGATCAGGTACACTGTGCAATGAGTCTCTAGAAGGGTGTGCTGCAGCTTCCTTACCCTAAGCTGTGGTCTTTTTGCAGAGCGCTGACCGACAACTTAATTAACCCGTTGGAAGGCAAGATGGAGGAGTGGAAGAAGGTGGCCAACCAGCTTGATAAAGACCATGCCAAAGGTAAGGAGAGGGGAAGCACCACTATCTCCGAGCTGAGTCTGGCAGCATATCCCACAGCCTTGCCCTGCTCAGTTCTACCCAGTTAGGACCTTGAGCTCATTTGTCAGTAGCAGATTGGGTAAAGGCTGTTTGCTGTGTTGTGTAAACTCACACGGGGCAAAAGGGCAGAGATTATTCCTGAATTCAGCTACATCGCTGTTTTCAAATGCCAATTATAAGGGGAATTATATAAGATAGCAATTTTGGGTATCTGGAGTCGGAGTCACCAAAAATGTTCCGTCTCCTAATAACTTTAAATACAATCACTGCAAATAATAAAATCTGATTTAAAGGGATTGTTCACCTTTAAATTAACTTTTAGTACAATGTAGAGAGTGATATTCTGAGACAATTTGCAATTGGTTTTCATTTTTATGGAGTTATTTTTATTCAGCAACCCTCCAGTTTGCAATTTCAGCCATCTCGTTGCTAGGGTTCAAATTACCCTAGCAATCATGCATTGATTTGAATGAGAGACATGGTTATTAACAGGAGAGGGCCTGAATAGAAAGATAAGTAATAAAAAGTAGCAATAACAATACATTTGTAGCCTTAAGGTGGCCATACACGGGCCGATAAAAGCTGCCGACAGACTGTGTCGGCAGCTTATTGGCCCGTGTATGGGGGCCCCCGACGGGCTTCCCCAATCGAGATCTGGCCAAAAGTCGGCCAGATCTCGATCGGATGGGACAGAAAATCCCGTCGGATCGCGGACGCATCTGTTTGTTGATGCGGTCCCGCGATCCGACCGCCCGTTTACCGAATGCTAGGATCCGATCGTCTCTCTCTCTCTCTCTCTCTCTCTCTCTCTCTCTCTCTCTCTCTCTCTCTCTCTCTCTCTCTCTCTCTCTCTCTCTCTCTCTCTCTCTCTCTCTCTCTCTCTCTCTCTCTCTCTCTCTCTCTCTCTCTCTCTCTCTCTCTCTCTCTCTCTCTCTCTCTCTCTCTCTCTCTCCCAATGAAGACCAATTGAGAAGTTGCTTAAAATTAGCCATTTGATAACATACTAAAAGTTAATGTAAACGTGACCCACCCCTTTAAGAGCTTCAATGAAGGAGGATATGGCAGAAGCAATTCTGTTTCTAAAAACAATACTTTACTTAATATTGGATTGTATTTCGTGGCTATTCTACAGCTATATGCCAGGTTCAATTAATATAGAAGTTGTTATAGGTTTTCCAATTGGTTTTGGTTTTGCTCTAGAATTACCAAAGGATGTGGTTTGTATTTTTGAGCTTTGGCAGTGATAAACAAATCTGTTTGCTTCAGAAAGCATATTTATATAAACAATAGTTGTGTTTTTTGATGCTACTGTTTCTTTAACTTCTTTCAATCGTCATGGAAAATACATTAGTATATTAAAGGAACCTTAAATTGAAAGCTGTTTAAAGTAATTAACATATAATAGACTGTTAGCATGCACTGGTTGGCTTCAGAAAGACTACTATTGTTTATATAAATTAGCTGCTGAGTAGAAGAAAAGGTGCAGGTTACATAGCAGATAACAGACAAGCTCTGTCCAATACAATGGTGTTTTAGCCTTTATCTGCTATGTAACCTGTGCCTTTTCTTATTTTTTTCAGCTTAAATGGCTGCCCCCATGACTACACAGCAGCTTATTTATATAAACTATATCCGTCTTTCTGAAGCAAACACACCACTTTTACCAGTGCAGAGCAACAGTGTATTATATTTTAATTTCTTTGATACACTTTTTCTGTTTTTGGGGTTACTGTTCCTTTAAAACAGAGGAATCGGAAGTACCATAGACGGAGGAGTCAAAGTCGAAGGATGTTTATTTGCAGGCTTAGCAAGAGCACGTTAAATCTGAGTCACAGATAAGTCCTCTGGCTAATTCTAAGCAACTTTTCAGTTGGCTTAATTTTTTTATTTTTTTTATAGTTTTTGAATTATTTGCATTTGTCGTCTTCTTACTCATTTCCAGCCTTCATAAAACAAATGCTCCTTAAGGCTACACATTTATGGTTATAGCTACTTTGTATTACCGTATGCATCTTTCTATTCGGGCTTCTCCTATTCATAGTCCAGTCTCTTATTTAAATCAGTTCATGGTTGCTAGGGTAATTTGGATCCTACCAACCTAATAACCATATAACACAAAACTGTCAAATAAAAAAAACTGAAAACCAATTGTACATTGTCTCAAAATTTCACTCTCTGCATCATACTAGTAGTTAATTTAAAGGGGAACAGACCCTTTAAATTAAATATATATATATATATATATATATAGTGTGCGTGATTGAAGGGGACGCACACTTCCTGGTGCGTGCTCCCCTTGAAACAAAGGCAAGAGCCCTGTTGTGTTAAAGGTCCTGCCCCAAAAGCATTGAGTGTATACAGCCTGGATATTCTCATGTGTCTGCTTCTGCTTGCAGAGTACAAAAAAGCTCGTGCTGACATCAAGAAGAAATCCTCTGACACCATCAAGCTGCAGAAGAAGGTGAAAAAAGGTACGGTCCCTGGTAATTTAAAGGGGAACTATTACCTACTTATATATGTATTATATGTTCTTTCTGATGGGTGGGAGCTGCCATGTAGTATACCTGGACAAAACCGTATGAGGGTATTGCTTATTGTGTGTGTTTGTTCATATACTGTATCTATAGTTATATGCAAGCATTGGAGCTGCATATTGTACTCTCAGCACAGCAGAACCTGTTAGTTCTTTAATTTCAATGGACAAGAGTTCAGGCCTGGGCCAGAGAGAATTCCCAGGAGTTCAGGCCCACAATAGAGCTTCCTGCTGTGAATGTGAACTGAGATGAATGGATTTGTTTTTGGGGGAAGGAAGTGTTGGGGGGGGGGGCTTGGAACTTGCTCCTCTCTCTATGCTGCTCTACGGCTAAAAACACACACCCTCTACCTGCTGTTGACACCTCATCCCTTGTAGAAAGGGAAACTATACCCTGTTTATATGTAGATGTGCTTTAAAGACTGAGGTTAAAGCTTTGTACCTGTCTCTTTATTCCTTTACATATGAGTGGGAGATGCCATAGTGCTTGGTAACAAACACCTTTACAATTCTCAACAGACCATAGCAGCACACACTAAGGTAAAGCTGGCCATGTATAAACTGATATTAGCCAACCAGTGCCCATGTATCGAGGCAGTTCAACTGCCTGTCCAACTAATATCTGCTTAAAAATCTACAATATAAATATGGTCAGGTGACTTGAGCTGATGTATTCCTCTCCAAGTTGGTTTCCTTCAACCTTATTATCACCTGATTGTTGGATTATAGGTTAGGTGGCTGGACGTAGGGAGTGGAGTGCCAGTAGCTGTTTGGATAGGGCAGGCTATACATGTCCTAATAAAGTTTTATAATTATTTTGGTTACTGCATTACTACTATTGGGTCTCTTCTAATCTATATTGTAATTTTTGAATTAGGGCAGGGATTTCCCTGGGCTTTTCTCTCCAGTGGCAATGGATCTGGGACACACGTGTTGGCAGTGCCGCCCGGGGGTGAGCTCATGGCTTCCTTTTCTCAATGAGGGATCTGTGAGTGCTCTCGTTTTTCCTTGGCGTTGCCGTGCCTCCTGCCCGCCAGTACAAAGGTGGGCTTCAGTGCCCGCATAAAGATTTATGTGTTTGCCACTGGAATAAAGGGGGGTGGTGGGGTGGAGAAACCATCTGACAGAACCCCCCTGTTTGTGTCTGAAAGCAAATCCCTATAAACACAGCTACCTTGGCTGCCTCTCCCTGCCCATGAATGTACAGCCTGTTATCCTACGGGGCTGCTCCATCCAACCAGCAGCCGCTTCCTGTCCGAGGGGAGGGGAGCCCTTCCATGCTGCATGAGATCATAACCAGACAGTTTCCCTTTCTCCTGATACACGGCTTCCAAAAAAACAGCCATTCCCGCAGCAATCGGGAGTTTATACATTCACTTGCCAGCACTGAGCGTTGCATATAGGCCCTTGAAAAAGGAGCAGAACGGAATTTCCCTTTAATCTGATCTGCATCACACTGCATTGAGCAGTTTAGGAGGATTTGGGGATTTAATGGGAAATATGCCCTGTTATAAATAAGGGTTAAGCAGCTATTTAAGGCATTAGAATGACCTTAATTGGGGGTTTCTGGAACAGAAGAAGTGCTGTGTGTGTCTCTTGCCGAGGGGTGCTCCGATTAGAGGTTATTGCTACACAAAAAGATAGTGGAGTGCAGGTGTAATAACTGATACCTTCCTTCCAGTATCCAATGGAATGATATTGCTACACAAACCCATACAGCTATACTTCATGAACATTGGCCCTTTGGGTACCCTCTTCATGGGGACCCCCGAAATACCACCCCCCAGGCTGGTTTGACTCTGTGTTCTGCACATCCCTTCCTATCTTTGTGTATGAGGATTATAACACAGCAGGTGGGCTATGGGAGGAGATAAGGAAGGCAATGGCCAGGGAGTTGGAAACAATGGCGACTGAGTACAGCTGGAGCTGACACACTGATACAAACTGGGCAATACGAGGCTATAGTAATTACGCATCCAGTTACTGATGCAGGAAGAGTCTCCTGCTGCTGCTTGCATCTATCAGGAGTGTCAGCGATTTCTTCATGCATTAGAAACGTAAGCCTCTGATGGTCTGACCAGCAGGGGGTGCTCCTCCTGTGTGTAAACCTGCTTTTATCTTAGAAATGAAAAGAAAAATATGAATGCAAATTTCAAAATTTCTCAGGCCAGTACTCCGAATAACTTTTCGTGAAGTTATTCGGGTTGGTACAGTTTGCCTTTAAAGGCATACTGTCATGGGAATTTTTTTCCCCAAAACGCATTGGTTAATAGTGCGGCTCCAGCAGAATTCTGCACTGGAATCCGTTTCTCAAAAGAGCAAACAGATTTTTTTATATTTAATTCTGAAATCTGACGTGGGGCTAGACATATTGTCAGTTTCCCAGCTGCCTCCAGTCATGTGACTTGTGCTCTGATAAACTTCAGTCACTCTTTACTGCTGTACTGCAAATTGGAGTGATAACACCTCCCCCCCAGCAGCCTAACAACAGAACAATGAGAAGGTAATAAAATTAGGGATTCTTTTTCAGCAGGATTAGGATTCGGCCAAATCCCTCTGCCGGGTCAAATCGAATCCGACTCCTAATGTGCATATGCAGATTAGGGGAGGAAAATCGCATGCCTTTTTGTCACAAAACAAGGATGTAAAAAAAATTTCCGCTTCCCACTCTAATTTGCATTTGCAAATTAGGACTCAGATTCGGATCAGTATTCGGCCGAATCTTTCGCAAAGGATTCAGGGGTTCATCCGATCCCAAAATAGTGGATTTGCTGCATCCCTAAACAAGATAAAAGCTCCCTAACACAAGATAACAGCTGCCTGGTAGATCTAAGAACAGCACTCAATAGTAAAATCCAGGTCCCACTGCGACACATTGAGTAGGAGAAACAACAGCCTGCCAGAAAGTGCTGGCTCTTTCTGAAAGCACAGGACCAGGCAAAATGACCTGAGATGGCTCCTACACACCAATATTACAACTAAAAATAACTTATTGGTTCAGAAATAAAAGTTTTCATGGTAGAATGGATTATTTGCAGTGTAAACAGTGTGATTCAGAAATAAAAACGGCACCATTAAAATCACGACACAAGCCTCACTGGCCCACAGTTACTCTTTTATCCACAGATCTTTGGCTTCTGGCCCATGTTACACAGTAAAGGATCACTCACTTCCTGATATCAGAACCCAGCCCGGAACCGTCATGTTTCCTAGGGTAACACTCTATATGATTCTATTCCTTTGATGCCACGGCCAAGATAAACCCCACAATTAGTCACCAGGAAGCGGCCAATTTGCCGGAAACAAATGGCTTTATATATTTCTATTGCCCTGTGCCCAAATTACCTGCTTTTCTACCCCACTGGGAATAAATGTAGTCGCACAAGGACTGCACCCTACACTTTTGGGCTCATGGTTTCTGTTGTTTCCATTTGAACATGGTCTGTCTGCTGCCTCACAGATCACCTGACCATTTTACATCTCTTGCCTTGAACCACCATTTTGTGATGGTCTGTGTGATGCCTCAGAGATCACCTGACCAGAAATACAACTGTAAATGTAACAGGAAGAAGTGTGCAAGCAAAATACAGAACTCTGGGGCATATTTACTAACATTTGAGACAAATATCTCCACAGATTTCCGGAGATCAGCAATTCGTTTTAAATAGTCACCAACAAGTAAGAAAACCATAGTAAAGTTCTGATTGGTTGCTATGGGCAACATCTCCGGAAATCTGTGGAGATATTTATCTCCAACGTTAGTAAACATGCCCCTCTGTCTGTTAATTGGCTCATGTGACCTAACATGTATGGTTTGTTTGTGTGCACCTTGAATCGGAGAATCACAAGGGGCGCCCGTATTTTTTTAAAATGGCAATTTTCTATTTATGTTTACACCGTGGAACACACTACTAAAAACGTATATTATTATGAAAATGGTTTATTTACATGAAACGGTTTTACATATGAGCTGCTTTATTCAATATATATTTTTATAGAGACCTACATTGTTTGGGGGGTATAGTTTTCCTTTATCTCCCAGGCTTTCTCTTGTATATACCCTGTGCCGTTCTCTGCACCTTTGCCTTTATACAGTGTTTGGGAGCTGCCATGTTGCTTGCCTCAAAGACATGGTCAGAAGAAGACTGGGGACACAGCATGCATAATATTATGGGTTCTTCTTGATGTGTCATTCTGAAGGTGTGATATTAATGGGGGCTGCCAGGTTTTAAGCAATGGGCCTTGCGGTGCCTACATATTAAGAGTCTGACCCATTCCCCTCTGTGCAGGCAAAGACGATGCCCGGTTGCAGCTGGACAGTGCCCTTCAGGATGTTAATGACAAGTATGTCGTCCTGGAGGAGACGGAGAAGAAGGCCGTGTACAAGGCACTCGTGGAGGAGCGGGGTCGATTCTGCATGTTTGTGTCCTTTCTCAAACCTGTTCTGGTATGTTATTGACTAACAACCTGTTGACACTGCCATACTCCAATGTATTGGATCTCCATACCTCAAGTCTACTAAAAAATTATTTAAATATTCATCAAACCTAATAGGCTTGTTTTGCCTCCAATAAGGGTTAATTATATCTTAGTTTGGATCAAGTAACTGAATTATTATAACCGAAAAAAAAACTCTGAGCTTTTTTTGGCTTTCCGGATAACGGGGGCTGTTTCTGCTGAATTGTACTTGGTACAGGGGAATAGCTATGCTGCCATAGATTTAGAAGAGACAAGAGGCAACTCAGCTTGTGGGTTCACATTGGTATTCTTGTAGCTCTTCAACCAGTCAGTACAAGGGAGGCACTGATTGAATCTCGTTGCTAACAAGCTCACAAACATGGAACCTAATACTCTGTCCCAAAACTGTGCTGTCATTGTTTGTGCAGGCGGCCCACCCTCTCAGTATGGGAAGGGGGTCTGGCTAGTGGTTCCCAGTGACTGCTGTTTCTACCTCTTTTATTAACTGATACTGCTCATTTATTTGCATTTCTGTTTCTCATCATGTTTATTTGCCATATTGCTGACAGGACGAGGAGATCGGGATGCTGGGGGAAATCACTCACCTACAGACCATCCTGGAAGATCTGAGCAGTCTGACTGCAGAACCCAGCAAGCTGCCTCCCATGAGCGAACAGGTGGGTATAAGCCCTTAGCTGCTTTCAGTGAATATATGCTAATGCGGCACATTTATTTCTGCTCTTGGGAAGCCCCCCTGTTGTCATTCACTTCCAAGAAAGGGCAAATATTCCTATGAGCTGTGTTAAGCCCTTTGATGCGGTCTGGCTGGTTGGCTAGGGGGTTTGGTAGCCAGCCTGCGTCTTGCCATAACCCAAGAACCGTGGGAAGGGACTGAGCCTCTGTGATTGTCTCTGTGCAGGTGATACACGATCTCAAGAACTCCGATTACAATTTCACCTACCAGACCCCGCCCGGCTCACCAAGTGGAACACTGTCACGGAAGGCCAGCACCAACAGGTAAGCACAGGGTGCCCCCCCTCTCCTGCCTCAGGTCATTTATAGGCTGCCACGAGCTCTTCTACTCACTGCTGCACAGCAGCATGGAAACTACTAGATAATAAAAGGCTGGGTTCGTTTTTGATTTGGGCAGCAGGGAAATTGCCTCCAGCCTTGCATGTTCTCCCTGGGGCCCTCCAGCATCCCAAAGACTACACAAACACACATCTTTTTGTAGGATCTGGTCACATTGGTTACGTTTATATCCTATAGGCTAATGACATACAGTGAGTTCTATGAGCAGTCCCAGCTGTCATCTTGGTCGGCCTTACGCAGGAATGCCGGCCTTGCACAAAGCAGCTGTTGGGAAGCACTACATGGGTTGCTGTGATTTAGGGATACATTCTCCTGAGTTCTGACTGGAGAGAGAGAATAAAATGAGAAGACTGCCACCCAGTGGACATCTTCCTTCCCAACAGCTGCACAACAGGATTTCCAGCACTATCCTCCATTTGTCAGCCCCTATTGTCACAGGATCGAGTTACATCAGTGCTGCTCTTGCACAAAGCTGCCATTTAGCATTATGTAAGTCTATCCCCCCCCCCCACCATTCTGCTTGGTTCTACCCAGAAACCCTCACGCTCCACAAATTGCCCCAGTCGAAGGGAGGTTACTGCAGGTCAGCATTCTTGGTGCACAAGTGTTTGCTATCTGGTTACCATTTTCCCTCTGTTGTGGATATTGGGGGGATGCTGTTTCTTTTTTTTTTTATATAGGTTTGTGTGGCATTTCCATCCTTCCAGAGACCAACGTTCTATAACATACAATTGTATTCCAAGTGTTTAAAGGGCAAGTAACACCCCAATAACTCGCATACACCCAAACAACTACAAAATATGTATTGGGTAGGAACAGACTTATTTTGCATTACAAAGGCTATTTGCAGTTTGGGGTGTTTTCTGGCTCCTTGGTACACTCAAACCCATTCCTTGCCACAAGGTATTGTGCATAGAGTTAGTGGGACCCTCGCAAGCATATATGCAATTTAAGTGCTTGTATAGATACATCAAATGTTTAACAGTTCCCATTCTATTGGCTACAGCTATATGCATGGATCCATGCGCCACGTTCCCTCTATGGACTCTATCTCAAGCTCTATGGAAGCACTGCACGTTCGGCCCCCCTCTACCTTAATGCTGGAGAGCATGTTCCAGGTATGTACTACTCCTCTTACCTTGCTGGACTTTTCTTTATGGTGCAACCCAGGAGACCTACAATCATCTCCTGTTTTCTAGGATCCAAGGCTGAACAGCATCCAGCAGCCACCAACACCCACTGGGCTTAGCGGGGAGAACGGGACCATGAAACCCAGCCATACTGTAGATGGAGCTCGATCTTTGGGGTTACATACCATGAACAAGGTAAGGTTTCACTCTGCAGGAATCAAATGTTGACTGTATATAATATATGAAACGGCAGGTTATCATGTTAGCTCATAACTTATAAGTTTAAAAAAACACAAAGTGTAAAGCCACTTGTGATTGTATGTTTCCTTGCAGCCCAAGTCTCATCGGGATCACTTGGCCTTGGCTTTGAGTCAGGGTCTCAGCTCTGAAATGCTTCTCAGCAGGGACTCCTTGCACTGCTCCAGTGGATACAGCACCCAGACCACGACCCCGTCCTGTTCTGATGACACTATTCCCTCTCATGGTAAGTAGCGAATGTGCCCCGCCTCCTGCTTGTAGATATAGCATGTCAATCAAATGTTCAGATTGACCCTAAATTTCACGCTACGTCGCCTTCCGGCTGGGCCACCTGCCCCTATCCACTGCTTTTGGCTCATAGCCGCCGTTTGGGAACCGTTGTTCAGCTATGCTTGTTTTATGTGGTTGGGGTAACTGCATTAGTCGCTTTGTCACATTCGTCTTTTTTTTTCTGTCTGCTGCTTGAGGATGGGGTTGACAGGCTTCATGTTGTGGCCCCAAAATAACTAGATTTGAAGGTTTGAGAGAAAACACAGCCTATTTAAAAGGTGAGACAGAAGTTAAGGGTAAAAACAGACAGGGAGATTGTCACCCATGATTTGACTATATTAGCCCAGGTAATCCTAGGCTGGGGTACACTGCATTATGTAGCATCTAAAGGTTCAGAAACAGATCAATTTAGTTACTGGTTGCATTGGGTTATGCCACAGTATTTGGTGCACATTACTAGCTCTGTGGGTCATTCTCTCTGCCATCTGTAGTGATTTGTAAGAGCACCCAGAGGCCGCACATTAAAAACCATTGAAAAAACCCTTGTTTGGCTTCCTCCAGGGCAGAAATGTCCTGTAAATGGAAAGTTCACACCTCTCACTATGTTGTAGACCAGGGATATCAACTTTATAAACAGTAGAAAAATATATATCTTTATAAACTTCAGATTAAAAGAGAAACAGGCAAAGCTTTGAACGCTGGAATGGAGAAAATCCATTCTGGCAAAACACTTGTTGGCTGCTAGGGATTAGGGACTGTGCATTCGGAATGAACGTGCAGGTTGACTTCCCCTTTAAGTATTAGACAGCCTTCTAGAATGCTGCTTCCGCTTTCCCTAGTGCCCTGTGTGCTGCTCAGTAAATGTGTAGCCGCTAGGAGATAAAGCTTGTGTATCTGGGAGTGGGCTTCCTCTCATCCAGTTCTCTCTCAACCAATTTATGTACATTCTTTCCACAGCCGTAAAGAAGGAGCCGTCTGCTTTTGGTAAGGATTTGCTTTTACAGAGGAAGGGACGGGTAGTGCTCAGCCTTTTCCGTGCCCAGCACTTTGCTCTGCTGTACACGAATCTGACACCCCAGGAAAGGGACATATCCTATTGAGCAGGAACAGCCTCTAAAAAGCACACTTGAGCAGAAACAGCCCCCTAGGTTTGCTTGCACCCTGTACAGAGAGATACCATAAAACTATAAACATGGTGGGGATCAATAGAAAGCATTTGTTTGTGAGTCTTCAGGGTGGGGCTGACATGAGTTCCAGGGGATAAAGCATTTGGCACGGTCTCTAATTACTGACATTGAGTCCCTTGATAAAGGTCATGGTCTCATCTGCTTTCTGAATATTTGCCTGTTGTTAAACCAGCTGGCCTGTGATTTGGACCCTCTGTATTACAGAACATGGTGCCAAATGAGCCCCAGATAAAGGAATCCAGAGCTGTCTGTGGAGCTTCTGGTTTCTATTGTTTACACCACTAGATGGTTCAGCAGAAAGGAATTAAGCTGAAGTAGAAATTCATCACATTAATAGTCAGTTGCATAACTTTGGGGACCCAAAAAAAAGTTCAAACAACCCCCCCCCCAGGTTTCTCTTGCATTGCAGGCCCCCCTACAAAGAAATTCCCTCCCCTTTCATGGTTGTGGATCCTTATACTGGTAATTGTTATTACTAGGGATCAAGTGGGGAAAAAGCCCTAGTGTAACTAGTGCAATCTAAGGCCAGTGATTTCCCTGGCCATAAGTATCCCATAGGTCCCACTCTGCATCTAACCCTGCTTCTTTCCTCTAGTTTCAGACTATGACTATATCTCTCTGCACGGGGAGCAGGAAGAACCGGAACAGTTGGAGTTTGACAAGTCATCCACCATTCCCCGCAACAGCGACATCAGTCTGAATTACAGAAGAATGTTCCAGGCCAAGCGGCCGGCATCCACGGTCAGTCTGTTGGCCGACTCTGAACACCGTTCTCCCTACGTGGCCACCATCAAGAGGAAGCCTTCCAACAAGCCCACACTAAGGCGAGGTACAGTCAGCGGGGTGCCAATCCCCATCCGACCACCGGTGGTGCCCTTGAAGGCCACAAACTACCCAGAAGTACCCATCAGCCCTTATGGGGAGAGGTCAAACAGCGAAGAGTTTGCATATTTTTCTGACGGAAGAGGAGACCTTTCCCAGATGAAGCCGGGCCTGTGCACCTCAGCCCAAAGCCTCAACGCCCTACAGACACCATGTTGTGCCTTCATACCAAAGCAATCCTACTCCTACTCACAGTGCATCAATCAGCAGCCCCCCAGCCCAAACAGAGTGTTTACCATTCATTCTGCAGTAGTCGATGGAAACTCCGTCTCCCACATATCAGCGCCAAGTATCGTACAGAATGTGCAGAGCCAAGAGAGCAGTGGCAGTCCAGCGGGCAGTCCTCAGCAGGAGCCTCAGGATGATATGTTATCCATGATCCGGCGAGGCGTCAAGCTTCGGAAAACAATCAGCAACGATAGGTCAGCCCCGCTGATAAAGTGAGGGCCCCACGCCGGGTCCCCCCTTATGCACAGTAGTTGCCTTTCGTTAAAGACTTTTTATTTTAATGTTATTTTTGAGACTTGAAGTTCAGTAGGACCTGTAATTCCACACTCATCATCTGTATTGCTGTATATTTTATTTTTTCCATCGGCGCGTTCTGTAAGTCGCCCGGCTCAGCCAATAACTGCCTTTCTGCCTTTTATCTGGGTTTTATAATGCGTGCTTTGGATTTTAGGAAATAAGGTAGTTTTAAGGGTTTTGGAACTTCAAGTTTCTGATTAGCTTTCTATATACCGCGTTTAGTACATGTTGGGCGGCCCTGCCCACATCAAGCAGCATAGTGTACATAGTTTTATAGTTTTATACCGTGACGGTTCATTTTATCGGTTAAGGTCTGACCCACTGGTTCCTCTTAGGGGGCGAGATATGCCCCGTCCATCAGTTCATTTGTATGAGCATCTCTTTAGTTGTGTTTCCAGATAGAAGTGGAAACTGCCATGTTGCTTCTTGCTGAAGACTGAACACTGGAGTTAAATTGCACAAGTTCCATTGCCAAGGTAACCAAATTCTACATGTGACTATTGACATTGGCACTTGTGCAATTGAGCACTTATGTTTATGTATTAGCCTTAGGGCTACATCAGGAATCATAAGACCCTTCTCTCCAATTATTAACCTATTGGTTACCGGAGCTCTATGAGGTGTGCGCTACCAACAAGTACATTGGGGCCCCAATAATAAAAATACCCATACATTTCCATGCCCGTGACTCTCTTTGATCCAACCAAATCCCACCCACTTGCCTGTTATCCCTGCCTTATTTGTGACCTGCAAATTTCTCCCAATAGCAGTACCCCCTGTCATCGGCCCAGTGGAACAGTCTTTTCAGTTGAAGGTGCCTGAAGTATCACATTCTGGCTAAATGGCATTGCCATTCTTACAGTTAAAGGAAAACTATACCCCCAAAATGAACACTTAAGCAACAGATAGTTTACATCATATTAAGTGGCATATTAAAGAATCTTACCAAACTGGTATATATATATATATATATTTAAGTAAATCTTGCCCTTTTACATCTCTT
Organism: Xenopus laevis; assembly: GCF_017654675.1. Lineage (NCBI taxonomy): Eukaryota > Metazoa > Chordata > Amphibia > Anura > Pipidae > Xenopus > Xenopus laevis. The sequence goes on along the minus strand of NC_054387.1, from coordinate 45,596,692 downwards.
GCCTTGAACCCCCATTTTGTGATGGTCTGTGTGCTGCCTCAGAGATCACCTGACCAGAAATACTACAACTCTAACTGTAACAAGAAGAATTGTGGAAGCAAAAGACACAACACTGTCTGTTAATTGGCTCATGTGACCTAACATGTATGATTTGTTGGTATGTTTGTGAGTACAGTGAATCCTACGATCCCAGGGGGCGGCCCTTAAGTTTTAAAATGGCAATTTTCTATTTAGGCATACCCAATGGCACATACTACTAAAAAAAAGTATATTATTATGAAAATGGTTTATTTACATGAAGCAGGGTTTTACATATGAAATCAATATATTTTCAAAAAGACCTACATTGTTTGGGGGGTATAGTTTTCCTTTATACAGGGCTAATTGTGCAGATTTACTGCATCAGAGACAATATGGCAGCTCCCACTCCTACGTACAGTGTAAGTATTCACAAATGATATGTCCTGATAAATAAATAGGCCGTAACCCATCTTCTAAAAACACAGCCCTTTAGCAAGTTCTAAGCCAGCGCAACCACCATGCTTCCCTGTGATAGACCAACGTGCCTCTTATTAAGCAAAAGAGAAGATTTCTCCCCAAAACATGAGGGATCAAGAAGTGCCGGCCTATTAATCACCTCATTCCTTATACAGCATCAGCTTTACTGTCCTAGAGGTGCTACATCAAATATAAACCAGACTGAGTGCTCATAATGCAAACAAACAACCCCCTCTCACCAGCGCTATGGTATGTGCAAACCAGCTACTTTATTTTGCCCCTATAACAGTTATACGTTGCTTAGCAACAGCCTGTCGGACACTAATTTGCACTCGTTATTTCCTTTAATGGCTTGCGTAATCAGGAGGCAGGGCTTTTATCACGGGAGGGGGGGGATTTAAGGGTCTTTATGTTTAACTACAGTGAAGATATTTATGATTTCTGCCCTGGAAATGTCCATAATTATTGTGCAATATTTGGATTGGGCGCCATCTGCAGAATCCTATGGTATTAACCCTCAATGGGCTAGCAGCAGAAAACCAAAAACAACCCCCACTATATTGCTTTGAGGTCCCTCTGCAATTCCTCTGATTTTTCTTGGGGGGGGGCGGGATGGTAATTTAATACAAAAGATGTAAAAAATGATTTCTCGCAGACAATAGTGGCTTCTTTTTTTTTTAACACTTTATAAAAAGAATGTGGCGAATTTCCAATTTATTCCTAGAACCATTTTATTTGGCTTTCCTAGTTACTGTTAAAACAATTACAAAAAAAAAATCTGTTCCCCCCCCCCCCAACGTTCACTGAATTTAAGTGCGTAATGACAAAAAAAACAGGAATTTTGTGAATTTTTGTGTTTTCTTTTGCATTTTTATGTTGGATTAAAATAATGATGGGCTCAGCGGGTCTGGGTGTCCAGCCGAAATATTCCCCTGTATCCGAGTGCTGTTTGAATGTGTATATTAAAGATATATTGCTGTTGGCAGACAGAGATTACATATAGTCTGGGCTTGGCAGCAGGAGGGGCTGTACTTATATATAATGTATATAAATATCACGTGCTGGGAACTGCCTGCCAAAAAGCACAGGGTTTAGGGAAAAAAAAAAATGGCAGGACTTGCAAGACGCCTAGAGAGGACGCTTTTCATGCCGCAGAAGCCCGTACTTAGAAGGCACAATCACTATTGAACATAAAGTTTCATCGGACTTCCGAAATTAAGTCAATTTAGTGTAAATTTCTGTTTTTTTTATAAATATTGTTTGAAGCAGCAATGCTCAGGCCTTAAATTAAAGTGTTAAAAAGAGAAACTGCGAGTGTGCGTGTCCTTCATGCGTCCCCCCCCCACCTCCGCTTATCCCGTGCAACGAGTGAGCATCATGTGCAGCAACGCACTGGGCAGTAACCAATCAGATTGCTTTCAGTGCTCAACCTGCAGTTGGCAGAAATAAGCCAATCACTGGTTGCGATGGAATACTACATAGGTGCAAATTTGCCCGGTGTTTAGAAATGAGCCCTACTTGTTTCTTTTCCCTAGACTGGCCTACTTGGTATGGTCGGACTCTGGGAATGGTTCAAACTTGAGACCTGATCTGGTCCAGTCCATTGGAGCCCATTAATACAATAGTGGTGCCATCCAAAATGATGAAAGAGAATACAGGTATGGGATCGATTATCTGGAAACCCATTATCCAGAAAGTTCAATATTACCAAAGTCTCCCATAGACTCCATTTGATCTAAATAATCCAAATTTTTAGAAATGCTGTCCTTTTTCTCTGCAATAATAAAACAGTACCTTGTATTTGATCAAAGCCCAAATATAATTAATCCTTATTGTTTGCAGAACCAGCTTATGGGGTTTATTTAAAGTTTAAATGTTTTTCTAGTAGACTTAAAGGAGAAACAAACCCTTTATTAATAAAAACCCCTACCCTACATAGTTGTCATCCCCCTTGCACCTAGGTGTAAGCTCCTGTAATTGCCCCTTAGTCTTCACTTACCTCTCTTTGTAGATTTAGAGCAGCACAGGGGCCATCTTTCAGTGCTTTGTTAATCTTCAGGTCTTCTTCCTTCCCGTCGGCTATTTCCGTGGCTTGCGATACATGTGTAGTAGTTCAGGGCCGGAATATTGCTACAACTGTGTATGCACCGATACGGCGCTTACTTACTGAAGATTAGCGAAGCTCCAGAAGATGGCTCTGCGAGCTCCACTACACGCCAGAAGATGGCTCCCGTGAGCTCAACTAGGGGTTTTTATGAATAAAGGGGTTTGGTTCTCCTTTAAAGTATAACGATCCAAATGACAGAAAGATCTGTTATCCTGGAAAACCCCAGGTCCCGAGCATTCTGGATAGCAGGTCCCATACCTGTCCTGTTATGCCCAACTCACCAACCTTCACTCCTCCCAAATCTTTACCTACCCACATCCCCCACCACCTATACCCAATTTTGTGCATATTCCCCCACGGACAGCAAAGCTCTGTATCATTTTGTAAGAAAACACACAAATAGAACATGGCAAAAAGGAGAATTTGTAAATTGAAAAAGCAGAAGAACTGCAAAGTCTCTATAGCACTAAGGCTTGTGGCGCAACAGGAGGATCAGCATTTAGGACTGTTGAGCAATATTTTCACCCCTCACTTGCCAAGGTAAATGGTTCCCCCCAACCAACTTTCTGGAGACAAGGCCCTAGAATAAAAGCATATACCATTACTCTGAGTGGTTTACATCCCACAAGTGCAGAACAGGGAGGTGTTACTTTAGTCAACATGAACCAAGGGGAAGGGTTAATTAAGTTGGGACAAACTGACCTAGACATTCTGTCATCCAGAGAGAAGCCACAGTCTCTACACCATCTCCAGGGACCCAGCATTGTCCTACACACATACATTAGCCATACGGGCAGATTCAGGAGGAAACCGGGCGACTTTGGAAAACGAATCGCCGCAAGTGCCATCCCGCTGGCGATTTTTCATTATAGCCGACAGGAAGATAGTTCGGGGAGATTGTCGCCCCGAAGAAGAGGCAATTTGTCGCCTGGGCAACTAATCTGCCCATGTGCCCTTAATCTAAGCCTTTTTCTCCTTGTATCTGTAAACACAACTCCACTGTCCATAGAGAGTGAACCTCACTGTCAGTCCCAGCACATCTCCTTTCAGCTGACTGACACTGGATGAACCAGGAAGGGATGTCTTCAGACTCTTCAAACTACACATTACTTACTCCCTTATACATGTGCTATTGTAATCTCTGGCCAGGACCATCTGCTTTAACCAAAATGTTTCTGTAATAACCACATACCTCCCCACTAAGATTTTTATATTGGAAATAAGTGAGTAGAGGATTCCCTTCCCCGTATCACAGCTAAACTGACCCATACTATAGACACCGCCTCTCCCTGCTATCCCACAGTCACAGACCCTTCCCAGAGACTATTATCCCACTGTTACTATAGGCACCATCTCTCCCTACTATACCTGCTATCCCACAGTCACAGCCCCTTCCCAGAGACTATTATCCCACTGTTACTATAGACACCATCTCTCCCTACTATACCTGCTATCCCACAGTCACAGTCCCTTCCCAGAGACTATTATCCCACTGTTACTATAGGCACCATCTCTCCCTACTATACCTGCTATCCCACAGTCACAGACCCTTCCCAGAGACTATTATCCCACTGTTACTATAGGCACCATCTCTCCCTACTATACCTGCTATCCCACAGTCACAGCCCCTTCCCAGAGACTATTATCCCACTGTTACTATAGACACCATCTCTCCCTACTAAACCTGCTGTCCCACAGTCACACTCCCTTCCCAGAGACTATTATCCCACTGTTACTATAGGCACCATCTCTCCCTACTATAACCTGCTATCCCACAGTCACACTCCCTTCCCCGAGACTACTTTCCCACTATTACTATACACCATCTCCCTCCTATATACCTGCTATCCCACAGTCACTTTATCCCACTGTTACTATAGACCATCTCTCCCTACTATACCTGCTATCCCACAGTCACAGTCCCTTCCCAGAGACATTATCCCACTGTTACTATAGGGATCCATCTCCCTCCCACCCACTCACCATCTCTCTGCTATCCACTGTCACTCTTCCCTGAGAATGCTCCAAACTCTGTTGTTATGTCTTTTTAGTGATTTTTACGAGTTTCTGGACATTGGCTCAAAATTAGGCTTGCCAGTTGCCATCTCACTCCTGTAGTCCTGGCCACATATTGAATCCACATCCTAAATGTCTAGTTAGCAATTAAGTTAGATGAGTTAATCAGTTCAGTCTGCAGCCATGTATCTAAACGAATTACTAACTAGACATTCTGGATGTGGATTTAATATGTGGCAGGGATTACAGGAGTGAGATGGCAACTCTACACACAACATGAATTTTACAGCATTATATCAGCCACAAGTTCTAGGGGTCAAAGATAAACCACTAAACCAAATCTGAATAACAAATCAGAGAAATAAAACAATGATTGCACATTGAGATGAACCAAGTTCCAGCCATGCAAAACTGAAAAGTCAATAACTTTTATAAAAATGAAATTAAACCACAGAAATAAAATAATTACACTGAGTAATTATAACTGACAGTAGTTAAACAAGGTAATAAAACCCTTTTTATGTCAGAAAATACTCCTGCATGGACTTGCCTGACTGATATATGGCTGAAAATCATCCAGATAAGGAGTGGTTCAACTTTAGGTTAACTTTTAGTATGTTATAGAATGACTAATTCTAAGCAAATTCTCAATGGGTCTTCATTTTTTCATTTTTATAGATTTTAACTGGCTTGCCTCCTTCTTCAGACTTTTTCCAACTCTCAAATGGGGCTACACGTGTATTGTTATTGCTACTTTTTATTACACGTCTTTCTATTCATTTAGAAGTATTTAAATTAACGTATGGCTGCTAGGGGGATTTGGAAATTGCAAACTGGAGAGCTGCTGAATAAAAAGCTAATTATCTCAAAAATAAAAACCAATTGCTAATTGTCTCAGAATATCACTATATACCTCATACTAAAAGTTAACTTAAAAGTGAACAAGCCCTTTAATTGGAAAGGTTTGAAAATCCTACAAGACAAGGTGCACGTTGCTCCTCCATAGGCAGGGTCGGACTGGTGCCTTGGGGCCCACCGGGGCTGCAAAACAAAGGGCCCTCCAGGCAGTCCCTGGGGGTTCTCTTGCAACTCCCTGCACACATGCGCTGAAAATGCTGTACCGTGCGCAAAAAAAGGTGCACTGTGTGCAAAAACCGCCACACATTAGCAGGTCTGGGTCGGCCTTGAAAGCCAGTGCCCACCGCGTTTTTCCCCCGGTATCCCACTGGCCCAGTCTGACCCTGTCCATAGGCCCCATTGAATGATCAGCCTAGTTTAGCTCCATGTATGGCTGGCCAATCTGGGACCAGGCCGACTCATACATATATATACATTTATAGAAATCTTGCTATTTCTATAGTAAAATCTGTAGTTTTGTTCTGCGGGGCTCTTCATGGAGAATCCAACCTCCAGCAAACTGATTCTGTCCTTACCCATAACATGCCCAACCGTGGCTCTTGCTGTGACCCGCAGATACACACACACACACACACACACGTGCTGCAACAATAAAAACAGGACTTTTGTTCCAAACAAAAAAATATTTTTTTTAACATGTACAAGACAGAAATAACTGGTACGTAATATGTATTCTTTTCATTGCTTAGTGTTACTGGTCCTTTAAGGCAGCACCTAGTATGGGGGTAAGGGGATTATATGAAGCACATGCAACTGAGCTTGTTCTGAACAGAATGGGGCATGCTGTATGGTAGTTCCACCTGCCTGTAATGTGTAATACACATAAAGAGTAATGTTGATGACACTATGATCACAAGGCTTCTCATTATATCCATATACTGTATGAATGTTTGCTTCTCCAAGGTCGACCTTCGTTTCTCTTGGGGACCCTCCGGCCCTGGGTCGTTTGCGGGAATACCCCCGGTCCCAACTGATACAGGCCTTGGATCCAGGATTCGGTTTGGACTTTTTCAGCAGGGTCCGGCCAAATCCAAGTGCCTGGCTGAACCAAATTCAAATCCAAAAAAACTCATAACTTTTCGGCACGCAAATAAGGAAGTCTTGTGCATGTGGTTCTCTTTCTCCCTCGTTTTCCCTGATTTACATATGCAAATTAGGATTTGGTTCAATATTTGAACAAATCTTTTACAAAGAATTCGGCCTAATCCTAAAATAGTGGATTTGGTGGATCCCTAATATAAACTGTTACAGGTCCCTCCCACGTCCCGCATCACATGGTTAAACTCAGGGGTCCCAAACCTTTTTCATCTGTAAGCCAAATTTAATTGTAAAGAGTTGGGGAGCAACACAAGCACAAAATATGTTCCTGGGAGGTGCCAAATAAGGGCTGTGATTGGCTATTGGTAGCCTCTATGTGGACTGGCAGCCACTGGCAGGTAGGGTTGCCACCAGGCCCGGACTGGCAATCTGTGGGTTCTGGCAAATGCCAGAGGGGCTGCTATAAGGTGCCATAGAAAGATTATATTTAGTTGGCTGGTTGGAGGCTGTTTGGGCCTCTCTGTGGGCTGATTGGGCCTCTATGTACCTGAAATGCCAGGGCCTATTGTAATTCTCAGTCCGGACCTGGTTGCCACCTTTTCTTAATTTTGTTACCGGCTGGTGGGGGGCGGGAACAAAAAGGGGCTGGTGCGACGTCAAAGGGTGCGGGGCTATAGCGTAAAAAGAGGCGGCCGTGGTGACAAAAAGGGGCAGGGCTATGACGTAAAAAGGGGCAGGCCGTGGCGCAGAGCTGTGAAGACAGAGGACAAAAGCTAAGATTTACAGGAGATTGAGAGAGGGCCGTGGGGGTCTTTTTAAGGGTATTACAAACTTACCAGCAGCTACATTGCCTGTAAATTTGTAATACCGGCCCCGGCCTTGGCAGGCGTTTTACCGGCTAGGCCGGTAAAATACCGGCCGGGTGGCAACCCTAGCCACAGGAGACTCTGTTTAGCTGTACACTTGCTTTTTATGCAGCCAAAACTTGACTCTAAGCCAGGAATGCAAATATAAGCACCTGCTTTGAGGTCACTGTGAGCAACATTGGGGAATAACATGTTACGAGCTACAGGTTGGGGATCACTGGTTTAACTCATTCAGAGAAGGCCAAGCACATCAGGATAAGAGGACTGCCATCATAGTGTATACCCCCCCCCCCCCCGTGCATGGTTTACGCGTGGATTTTCTGGTGCGCCACAAGATGGGAACTGTGAGTAAAGTTCTTCCCACATTTTAAGCAGACGTAGGGCTTCTCTCCCGAGTGTCCCCTCTGGTGAATAACCAGGTTGGAGCGGTGGGTGAAGCTTTTGCCACAGTCAGAGCACTCATAGGGTTTCTCTCCGGTGTGCACCCGCTGGTGAGTGACCAGGTTGGAGCTGATGCTGAAACTTTTGCCGCATTCCTCGCAGCTGTAGGGCCGCTCTCCCGTGTGGACTCTCTGGTGTGTGACGGCATTGGAGCTGGTACTGAAGCTCTTCCCACATTCCGTGCAAATGTAGGGCCTGGATCCCGTGTGCACCCTCATGTGCGTGATAAGGTTGGATTTCTGAGCAAAGCTCTTGTGACAAACTGCACAGGAAAAGCGCCTGTCCTTTGAGTCTTTGCCTTCATCGTCTCTATAAAAAGACTTTTCTTCCACCTTTTCACCCACGACGCTGTATGGAAACTTTTTCTCTTGGACAATCTGCTGAACCTTTAACGCCCGGGGACTTTGCTCATCTGTAGAAGGCGGAGCTTGCGGCGACCCACTGCACACTCTTTGGTTGTTTTTATGGGCTGCTGGGACATTTACACTTTGATTTGATTTGCCCACATTTAACACATTTTTGGGAATATGGGTTTCTTTCTTTTCGCCTTTAGATAATTTCCACACAGTTTTTCCGATCTTCTTTTGGGAATCAGCTTCAAGGCCTTCCATGGCTCCTCCTGCTAAGACATAAAGATGGCAAAAAATACTCCTATTATGGACTTCTGTACAATGAATGGCTCCCACCCACTCTGAATTCCTACTTCTAGATTGGACGGCAAATACAATCTGAAGGCTCTTGAATGACTATGAAATCGTAGGGGGTAATGGCTATAGGGTAATTTTTTTCCTGTCCCTTTATACAAGAGCATTAAAGGGGAACACACCACAAACAATGAGAAAAATAAACTAGTAGCACCTTCTGCTTCCATGTGATATGATATAGATATATGCAGACATATGAAGACACGATAGAGAGAGATAGATAGATAGATGATAGATAGATAGATGATAGATAGATAGATGATAGATAGATAGAGACATCTATATATAGATATTGTATTTAGATATATCACACAGATTGATCAATATATATATATATATACATATAACTAGATAGGTGCACTCAGATAGCCATGTTGATGCCTAGGTGCTGGAACAAAAATTCATATCTATAAAGCAAAAAAAAAAAAAAAAAACTTCCGCACACATAGGTCTTGTGAGTGAAAAAAAGCTGGTAGATTTATTTCAACGTTTCGGCTTACAAACTCAAGCCGTTCCTGATGACGGCTTGAGTTTGTAAGCCGAAACGTTGAAAGAAATCTACCAGCTTTTTTTCACTTATCAAGACCTATGTGTGCGGAAGTTTTTTTGCTATATATATATATATATATATATTATAGTACAAACACCTGCACTCTGTCCACTTTTTTCTCCAGGCCGGGTGCTCGGTCAAAGTCTTTATACATGCATAGAATGGACCAGCACACCGTCTGGTCCATTCTATGCATATATATATATATATATATATATATATATATATATATATATATATATATATATATATATAGACAGACAGTGGTACAATGATTAAGGATAGATAGATAGATAGATGATAGATAGATAAAAATAGATAGATAGAGCGATAGATAGATATAGATAGATAGAGCGATAGATAGATAGATAGATAGATAGATAGATAGATAGATAGATAGATAGATAGATAGATAGATAGATAGATAGAGCGATAGACAGATAAATAGATAGAGAGATAGATATAGATAGATAGATAGATAGATAGATAGATAGATAGATAGATAGATAGATAGATAGATAAAAATAGAGAGAGAGAGAGAGAGAGAGAGAGAGAGAGAGATAGATAGATAGATAGATAGAGAGACAGCTATAAGTAGATATAGACATAGAATATAGATATATCACACAGTTTGATCGATAGCCAGATATATAGACAGACACAGAAACAAAGACAGATAGGATAGACAGATGATAGATATGTTATAGATACAAATAAAGATAAATATGTTATAGATACAGATGTAGACAGAAATATCTATCTATATATAATAGATAAATTATAGATAATATCATACATGCATAAATAAATAGACAGAGACAGCTAGATAGATAAATACAGATAGACAGGCACAGATATGCAGATACATAGATATGCAGAGATAGATATATACATAGATAGACAGACATATATATATATTATAGATATAGATACAGATAAACAAAACTATAGACACAACTTTTGGGTTTAATATATTTAGAGAGCTTCAGATATCTGTATATGGATATGAATACATACAGATGTACAGACAGATGATACATAATATCCTGTAATGCTATAAATACATGTTGAGATTTATAGTCCAGCAGGGCCTGATTAGATGACCCTGCACATCTAACAGAAAACGACTGTTTGCTCTCTATGTGTATATGTATATGTGTATGTATATGTGTATATTTGTGTGTAACAGACAGAGCTATTAGGGGTGTTGGTAGAAGACGCACAACAGCCAGTGAGAATGATAAAGACTGGATGCAGCACGAGTGTCTCATACCCAGCCTGTCCTGGGCTCTAATACAAATACAGCATGTGGCCCCTATAGTGCCCTATAGACAATCCCCTTACCTGATCCGGCTAATGTCTATTGTGAGTGCGCCAAGGTAAGAGACTGCTTTAAATGAGCAAATGAACGTTGATTCCTGGGATGTGTAGTCCGTGTGGGCTCCAGCACAAAAGCCAGCAGCCTGCACACAAACTACATGTCCCAGGAGACTCTGATAATGATGAAGGGGATTGGCCGGAAAAAGCCAATCAGGGAAGAGAGCTGCTAATGTTTCTGTTTTTTTCCACATTCCATTCTGCTCATTAATGGTAGGGGCAGGGTTAGGGAGGCAGGAAACCTATCATCTGACAGTGTACATTGCTCTATACAAACACACAGAGACTTGTCCTTCCTTGTCCTTCTTCTTCTATTAACGTGTATATTATCTGTCTATCTGTCTGTCTATTTTATCTATCTATCTATCTATCTATCATCTATCATCTATCTATCTATCTATCCCTCTATCTATCTATCTATCTATCTATCTATCTATCTATCTATCTATCTATCTATCTATTTATCTATCTATCCATCCTTCTTTCTATCTATCTATCTATCTATCTATCTATCTATCTATCTATCTATCTATCTATCTATCTATCTATCCCTCTATCTATCTGTCTATCTATCCATCCATCCTTCTATCTATCTATCTATCTATCTATCTATCTATCTATCTATCTATCTATCTATCTATCTATCCATCCCTATATCTATCTATCTATCTATCTATCTATCATCTATCTATCTATCTATCATCTACGTATCATCTATCTATCTATCATCTATCTATCTATCATCTATCTATCTATCTGTCTATCTATCCATCCCTCTATCTATCTATCTATCTATCTATCTATCTATTATCTATCTATCTATCTATCTATCTATCTATCTATCTATCATCTTCTTATCATCTATCTATCTATCTATCTATCTATCCCTCTATCCATCTATCCCTCTATCCATCTATCTATCTATCTATCTATCATCTATCTATCTATCCCTCTATCTATCTGTCTGTCTATCTATCTATCTATCCCTCTATCTGTCTATCTATCTATTTATCTATCTATCAATCCCTCTATCTATCTATCTATCTATCTATCTATCTATCCCTCTATCTGTCTGTCTGTCTATCTATTCCTTGTCCTTCCTCTTCAGGGGGAGGATGAGAGTGTGTTCACGATCCAGCAAGCACTAGGACCTGGTGTGCAATGAAATTACTGCATATATATAGCCGGAATATAGCCGGAATTTGCTGAAGAAGCGTGAAAATTCAGAAGATGCAGCTTGCAAGGGGAGGATGTGAGCGTGTTCACCGGCAGGACCTGGTGCCCGGCGCATGTGCTCGCAGGGGGGTGGGGGGGCGCTAGGACCTAGGGGCAGCAAAAAGGTAAATCTGGCCCTGAATAGTTTAAATAATGGGAAATACCCCTATCCTACACAGTGCTCTTTATTATTTAGCTGAGGAAATGGGGTAACACCCCCCTGAATCATTGTACAGGATAACCCACAGTTATTTCCCAGCCATTCACAAGTATTTAAAACGAACACATATAGGATAAATTTAAAAAAAACGAATTTTGTAGGCAATGATGTATACTTTTTGGTGCTGGTTTTACTTTTGGGTGTAAATTAATATTGTGTTTAAAAATGTCAGTTTTACTGGAGCTTCCTATAGATGTTCTCTGGTCCCTGTCTGTGTTTTAAATTAGGGATGCGCGTGTCCTATGAAGGCAGCCCAGCTGGTAATTGGTTGCTATCCTACAGTGCAGTGAGCGGAGTTCCACCAGCTCCCCTGCACAGCCTGGGAAAGGAGGCAGCAGGAAGTGGGCGGGACTAGTAGGGTTTTTGCAGAAATTTTTAAGAAGTCAGAAATAAAACATTTTTAAAGCACATTCCTTCTATAATTTTAATGCACTGGCACAGTCTTGTTTTTTTTACATAAGTCTCCTTTAAAGGTCTGAAAAGAAACCCATACAGACGGATGGTACATGGTAGCTTGTTATGAAGTTTAAAGCTGGTTGTTGGTTTCCAGCACAAATCCATTCACAGTACAGAGTTCTGCAGCATTCCAGATGGACTGATGGTCTGCTGGGCATTTTCTCCGCCGGCAGAGAAGATGCCAGTGTGTCTTGGGCAAGAGAGAGATGATGAGAGTTCAGGTGAAAGCCCAGACCTCCAGGCTGTGTATGTAGAACTGTTCATAGGTAGACAGAATCTGGTTATCAAAAGTTTCGCATCTTTGGCTCCTTCCATTATACAGATCTCCATCCAGCCATAGGCCGATGCTTCCACTAAAAAATACAAAGGACACGTGAGAAAGAGCAGAAAGTGTGAGGAGCATTAAATGTGCAAGTTATAAAGTTACCCACCACTTTCCTCCTCCAAATGTTAAGGATTCGACATCACCTCTTACAAAGAATGTATTTTCACCCGTCCATCGGAACACCTGTGCACAAGCAAAATATTACTGGGATTAACACAGGGATTATGGTTACTTAATTTATAATGCAGCAATTTTTAGGCTTTATGAGGATTTTTTTTTTTTTACAGAATTTATAATTTATTATATTTAGAAAGTTTCTTCTGTCGGGCCTATCAGTGATTTGAAGCTTATATAGTTCCCTTATATACATGCAGAAATGATGGTATGTTAAATGCATTGAATGGAGAGAAAGAATAAGAGAGATATATTGACTAATAAGGATAAATAACTAAACAAACTATATTATATAAGGACTACTATATAGAATGGACACCGATTATAATGCTATGCTATTAAGATTTTCCATTTGGAAATATATATGATTATTGTCAAAGTTGTTTTTAGAATATTTAGAGATGAGATGATTATCTCAATTTTAATGGTGAGTTGATGTATCCAGGGATGTCACATGATTGATGTGATGTCATAATGGTACTAGCTCTATATAATGAGGTTTCTGAGCAGCCACAGCTCAATAGTTTCTAACTAGCGACCTGTTAGGAGCTACAAACTCTGTGAGAGAGGAGGCTATACATCCTATTCATATATCATTATAATACACAAAAGCCATGAATATCTTGTAAATTATATCCTTATAAACGGTGACTAGTGATGTCGTCAGTTTATAATGGTTGGTAGTGATGTCATTTTTGTCACATATTCAGAGTTGGTGTGAACTCCACGTGAAGTCCGATTTTTGCAGCACCAATAAATATTTTTATGGACCCACTAGTCCATGAGTCAAAGAGTTAAATTGAGCAGGCCCGGATTTGTGGAAAGGCCACCAAGGCCCGGGCCTAGGGTGGCAGGATTTTAGGGGGCGGCATGCTGCCCAACCACACCCACATTGGTTCAAAAACACTGGGGATACAATAATTTTTTAAAATTTCCCATGCACCAATTCCCATTGCTCCGGTACAGATGATGAAAATTTGCATGAATAAAAGGGAGGGGACAGGGGCGCCCAATATGTAAATCCGGCCCTGAAATTGAGATTTGGTGCGCTGTTAAATAAAATGCCTGTTTTCCAGTTCCTAAAAGAAAAAATAGGCTCTCTGATGAATTAACCTTTTTTCAGGGATTGAGGGCAAAATCAGATCTAGTCACAAGATAATTTCTTGGTATGTATGCCTATCGTGGATTTTCCTGCCTCTGTGATGTTAATTCAATAATCTGCAGTGCCTGCAAATAAAGGCTTACTGTATATAATGAATTATCGGCAAAAGTAACAGGGGCCTTGAGGGCTATCAAACTCACAAAGCCGCATATACAGAAGTGCATTAAGCATGCAAGAGCTCTCTGCAACTTTCAAAACTGAAAAATTCACAGTGCAGACCAGTGCGGGAATTGCTACGGGTCCACAATAGTTAAATTCAGTTGGTCTCCATCTTTAAAGCTGGCAATTCATGCTCAGCAGATATGGCCAGTGATGTCATGCCAGCACCTGTCAGGTGAGGTAGATTCCAGCTGGAGGTTGGTTACAGTTGATGGCTGTGGTTCACTTCTGTATATGCGGCTTGGTGAGTTTGATAGCCCATGAGGCCCCTGTTACTTTTGGCGATACTTCACCAAACTTCACATGTAAAATTGTGTATATTCTCTAAACTGCGACTGTTCGAGGTAGAAATAGATTGGAATTTTAATTTACTTTTAGTGGAGCTGATACCCAGTCCAACTATTCGTTATATATGCTGCTCGGCTGTTAAAACCTACATGTTGTTTCTCTTTAGATGGATTCGAATAGATGTTCCATTAAATTGCTTTTTGAACCGGCTTATATTGGAGATAACCAAGAAAAGGAAGAATTGCCAGTCAGTTAGAGGACCTTACCAGGCCCGGTCCAACTCTACTGCCCCAAGAAAAGAAAGTGTTTCCTGTCAGAGCACCATTATAAAAAAGGTTTCGTTATTGTACTGCTGATTGTCAGCCGTGTAATACTGTGCCGGGCAGTCGTTCACCGGCAGCAGCGCATCAGTGAACTTGAGCATCAGCTCCAACTCATGACCAGTAACTTCAAGGAGAGCAGAGAGGCGCTCAAGGACCTCAAAGAGAAGGAGATGAAGCTCAACAACGTAATTTCAATTCTTGAAGCCAAACTCCAAGAATCATCAAAGAATTTGGAGGAATTTGCAAAGAAAATGCAGCAGAGAGAAGCCTCAGGGGCTGAACATGGACAAAATCTGGGTTCCTCAAAAGATCTACATGGGGGATCATCTACTTTGCAAAAAGTTACAAAATACTTGTTCCAGCTGAAGACAATACTTTTTAAACCTTAAAAATCACCACTTTCATGGGAGAAGAAGATGCCCTGCAACCTGTTTTGATGGTGGGTGGGGGGCCCTTACGCAACTCAAGCTCATTAAAGATATAAATAGCTGTTTTTCCACCAAAAATAACCATCAGTGTTTTATTCTTGGGTATTCCAGCAGAATATCAGCAATAGAACTCACCTACGTGATCAAAATTAAACCTCAAATTTAAATCTGCATAAAGATCTGTGCTTTAAACTTTATGTGTGTATGGGATTTGTGGGAGCTGAATGAGAAGGTGTTGTACTGAATATGATATAAAAAAAATCTCAATACAGATTATCTTAAAGTATCCCAGGTATCACTAATGTGTAATTGTGTGATATTTCTCTATTATGTATCTTTCGTTTTCATTTGGCCCCAACATTACTTCAAGATACACATGTTACTAACTACTCACTTTACATTCTGATGCTTTGAAAAGTCTGCAGTTAACACACATTTTTAACCTGTATGAAGGTATCAGGGAGAAATGCATCATACACACTGTTCTTCCCTGTCTGCAGCCAAATGGTATTCAAATTAATGGAAAAACACTGATTGGTAACACAGTGGTGATAAAGAAGTATATGGCATAGTGGGTAGTCAATACAGAAAATAGGTAGAAAACAGGTAGTTACTATAGGCACCATCTCTCCCTACTATACCTGCTATCCCACAGTCACAGTCCCTTCCCAGAGACTATTATCCCACTGTTACTATAGGCACCATCTCTCCCTACTATACCTGCTATCCCACAGTCACAGTCCCTTCCCAGAGACTATTATCCCACTGTTACTATAGGCACCATCTCTCCCTACTATACCTGCTATCCCACAGTCACAGTCCCTTCCCAGAGACTATTATCCCACTGTTACTATAGGCACCATCTCTCCCTACTATACCCGCTATCCCACAGTCACACTCCCTTCCCAGAGACTATTATCCCACTGTTACTATAGGCTCCATCTCTCCCTACTATACCTGCTATCCCACAGCCACAGTCCTTTCCCAGAGACTATTATCCCACTGTCACTATAGACACCAACTCTCCCTACTATACCTGCTATCCCACAGTCACAGTCCCTTCACAGAGACAATAATCCCCACTGCTACTATAGACACCATCTCTCCCTACTATACCTGCTATCTCACAGTCACAGTTCCTTCCCAGAGACAATTATTCCACTGTTACTATAGGCACCATCTCTCTACTATACCTGCTATCCCACAGCCACAGTCCCTTCCCAGAGGTTATTGATATCATTTTTTATAGGCCACCATTACAGTAACTTTAGTCAAATACACTGATGGTGATTTCTGCTTTGCGTTATGACTGATAGTTGTTTCCATGCACTAGCGATATCTAATTTTTACCTGTAGATCTGGTGAGTAACTGAACAGGAAAGTTTCCCCTGTACCATAGAAATTACTGCTGATGCGGAGTTTAATTGTAGAGTAGGCCCCAAACGCCTGCAATGGATTGACTAGGGTTAGTGATATAAAAACAAATCGTTATTTACACATCTGCTTTATCTCTACCCCTGTATGTTAAGCACCTATCTTGTGCTTTAAGCAGTCTTTACTCCTACAGTAGCTTTATAAAGGGCAAAGTTTTGATTTATACTAAAGTTGTAGTTTTATGTTATGTGTCTTGGTCCAATTCTAACCACAGGTCTCATATCCTAGGGGAATGTTACACGCATAGAGCGGATTTAGGGCAAAAATATATAGAAGGTAATCATTTCTTACAACAAAATACAATAGTTCTATATTGCTCTTCCAAATCTCCAAGCGTATCTGTGATATTGTTTTCCTCACAGGAATGAAGTAGTCTTTAAAGGGTATAGAGATTTGTTGGGACTCTGACCAATCATTTTTTTGTCATGTAACAAGGATTGTTCTTGTTTGGCTTTATAATTATAATTATGCAAAACTCAGCTTGAATTCAAGGGGAAGTAAGCCCATGAAGATCATTTCTGACAGTGACACTGTTCAAACACAATCACCCATAATCCTCCCCTTCATACACACCAGTTGCAGTGATTTCATACCACTACTCAGGTGTGTGGGGTTGTATAGACCAATTATATAATTACCTTCCCCTCGTTATCCTTCACAATCAGTAGTACGGGCGAGCTGACAGAGTTCATGGTTCGATACATAGTCTTTAGGCTGAAACCATGTTTCTCTGTGTTATACATCAGCTTCCAGCTCGATCCCAGAACCCTCGGGGGAAGATGCTGGCCAATCTTTAATAAAAGGAAAACTTTTTAGCACATTGTGGAAAATGTATATTTTATTTAAACAGTATAAAATAATGGATCACAAAGTATTTTACACCATGTTATTATGTCTTGATCATGTGCAAATTTCGAAAAACACTATTATTTTTACTTTTTTTTTATAATGAAAGGAGCAGCCACCAGGTGGCACATTTGGACCCTTTTTAGGTTTAGTGAAGAGCAAGGAGGAGGCTGAGCTGGGAAACAGGTTCAGACTGGGTTATAAAGGCAAGACAGAAGGCCCAAGTCAAAGCAGGGTTCAGACAGTGACATAACTAGGTATTATCAGGCCCAACGGCAATTTTAAGGGCCCCATAACATTGTTAAGTTGCCCTATTTTACCAAGATATATTGATCTTGCTCATAGGGTTGCCACCTTTTCTGGAAAAAAATACTGGCCTTCCCACATATTTATCTTTTTTCCCTATTAATAACATTGGGATCAGCCATCATTTTTACCAGCCAGGCTGGTAAAATCCCGGCCAGGTGGCAACCCTACTTGCTCATTAATTAGGGCCTTACTATGCCCTCTATAGTTCTGCCCTCTTTAGTTCTGCCCCCTACAACTGCAGGGTCTGCTTGCAGCAATAGTTCAGGGCAGACATCATATAAGCAGGGTCAGACAGGCAAGGGGCTGTAAGGTTGCACATACAAACTGGCTAAGTCCCATTGGTATTAGCGGCCTTTTTTGCTTCAAATGTCACCTCCACCTGCCAACAGAGACCAACAACCGTGCATTAATTTGAATAAGGAACTGGAATATGAATAGGAGGAAGGGCCTGAATAGAAAGATGAGTAATAAAAGGTACCAAAATCAAAAAGTTGTAGCCTTACAGAGCATTTTATTTTAGATGGGGGTCAGTGAGCCCCATCCGAAAGCTGGAAAGAGTCAAAAGAATAAAGGCAAATAATTTAAAAACTATACAAAAAAAAATAATTAAGACCAATTGAAAAGACATTCCTTTACATGCATATGAACTGTTATTTGTGCCTGCTGCAGAAGTTTCTGAAGAGCCATGCAGTGTGCATCTGAATTATTACGGTAAGTCATTTAGCTTTCAGGTGTTAGATCTATCCAGTTTTTAGGTGGTGAGGTAGCAAACATAATCTGCCATTATCAATAAACAAAATAAACCTTCACTCACCTGCCTGATGTCATCCAGCCCTAAAATCTGGCTCTTGCCAATCAGTACGGGGTCACACTGCTCTTCTTTAGCTTTCCCTTTCATCTCTGTTGGTTTTTCGGACTCATGAACGCATTCAAAATCCGAGTCATCGCTGGAGAGTGCCTCATCAAGGTTATTCTCCTATAAAGTCCAATAAATAAATAAATATGACAATAATAATAATACATAGAGGCACAACTTCCACACATACAGAGACATTAACCTTTTTGGTTTCGTTTTAGGTGATTTTTGGCCACGCCCCATTATTCCACAGTTGCACTTTTTTATACAACACTCCACCCTTTCTCCTCAATCCACAGGTAAAAATGCATCATCCAAAAAAATACCAAGAGAGCAAAACAACTATATTTTCTATTCGGCATTTACACACTGGGCTAATCCTGTCCCTGGAGTTTTTCTGGTGAAAAAGTGTCCCAAATCCTGTTATTAGTTTCAAAGGGAACCACATGTCACCAGTGTAGTGAAAAAGACTCTCAAGGACATAATAAAAAAATGTACTTTATAGAATTTTTACAGCATATATAAACATTATTAAAACATGGAATCCTGACGCGTTTCGTATCTTACCGATACGTAGTCATAGGCCTATGACTACGTATCGGTAAGATACGAAACGCGTCAGGATTCCATGTTTTAACCGACTGAATAAAAGCTGTTTTTACCTACGAGTGGCTCCAGGAGTGCTTGCCGTTTTTCTGCATATGTCCTGGGACTTTGCCTCACTGAGAGGTACTACAGGTCCAGGTCTGCCAGTGAAGTTATTTAAGTGTGAGTTAGTGATAGTGAATACGGTAATAGTCACTCTAGGAGTGAGAGTCAGCACAGGGTAGCTAGTGAGCAGATGTGGCTCCAACGAAGAGAAATAGCGAGGGTTAGGACCCCGTGGTATTTGAACCACTAGAGCAGGGACTACAGTGGGTTAGTTGAGGACCAGATAGGGTGCCAAGACCCCAGGCTGAATACAGTGGGTGAGGTGAGGACCAAGTCCGGTGCCAAGATACAAGACCCCAGGCTGAGAAACCCAAGCCTTAGTGTTCATCCGGAGGGATAGTGCCTAGTGATAGTGCCTAGTGGAGCTCCTTGTACCCCCCGAAGGGAATATTGCTGTTTGAAGCTATCCTATTAAGTCTGTGAACATCTAAGTACATGTGAACTACACCATTGTTACAGTTCTCCGTTAATAAACAAGTTTATGTTACTGCAAAGAAACTTGTCTGGCTGATTGATCCACACCAGGTATCGGGAGTTGCACGGGTACACTGGGGGTCCAGGGCACACTACTAGCAGTTTGGCCTTGTCACATTTAGCCACAGATCCACATTTAAAGTACACTCAAGGGTGTGCTACATATAGAAACCAGATGGTTTATTCAAAAGATGGCAGCAAAGAGTAAACTATTCCCTTACTGGTAGTCCCTCAGCGCCAAGGGTGATCACATAAAACCTGCCAAAAAAACCACAAAGGAATTCTGCTGGGACCATCCTAGACTGCAGACCTCCAAAGTGAGGAGGTTATTATACTGTGGAATGGGGGCTTGAAAAGCATTGCTTTTTGTCTGGTACTGGTAGAAAATCTTGATGCCAATGTTATCAATAGAAATATATAAAATATAGGAAGGACGATAATTTTTATAAAAAAAAAAAAAAAGTGGCAACCCAAGACATAACTGTGCCATACCAGGACATGACCAAGGGGCAGATTTACTAAAGGGCTTCGCACACATCACACCTCTTTGCCAGGCGCAAATTCGCTACCACTACACTAATTCACTAATATGCGAAGTTGCGACATGTTCGCCGAACGCTGGGAATTTTCGTTAGCGTTACTTCATCAGTGCGAGCATTTCATAGCAAAGATCCGCTAGCGTTCATTTGGGCCGAGCGACAATTTGCTAGTGATCATATGCTTAGGTCAATTCGCATACGGCGGGTAATTTAAAGTTGTATGGAGGTCTTTATTATAAATGTTTGTGCAAATGCCTGAAGTTACCACTTTTTCTTATACATGTCCAGGGAACCTTAATAAAGACAAGAGAGTTAATATAATTCCCTGCACGTGAGCCCACTGTAAAATGAATGTTCCATGTTATAAAATGTCTGGAGAACACCGGTTACCCAAAAAAGTTTGTCCGCCAAAAAAAGTTCAAGTCATGACTTTTGCAGGCAATTCCGCTAGGCAAAAGTCACCAGGGTTTTTTGAACTTTGATGCATTTTCGGCACACAGGATATGATGTAAGTGATTGAGGAAGATCTAGCTGCTTTATAGCACTTCAACCTGGTCTGAGGTGGCAAAGGCAACTCTGGCGAAAGAGGTAACGTTCAGTAAAATTCGCATTTTAGTGAATTTGCTGAGTAATGTCCAATCGCCAAAGCGAAAAGTCGCCTGAATGCGAATGACTGCTAGCGACAGTATGTCTCGCTATCGAATTGGTGCGTGTGTCTGTTAGTAAATTGGCGATGTGCCTGCGGGTACTCACGCTAGGAAGGATTGGAGCTTACATCTTAACAATGTACGAAGTACCAAACGCGTTAGTTGAAACCAATGCAGGGGCGATCCTGGCCCCTCCGCCGCCTGAGGCAGCAGCAGCTGCCCCCCCCCTCTCCCGGAAATTCGCTCTTAAAGTATCAGGAGCAGCATTTTTGCTGCCCCTGGTACCTAGTGGGGCGCTGCCGCCTGAGGCAACAGCCTCAACTCGCCTCATTGGGGAAGCACCCCTGAACCTATGGGGTCAGTATGTACTAAACATTTTTTATGACTGCATGTTAATTGAATAAATATTAGAATTTTTATAAACAACTGACCTCGGGACACATTTCTGTTTTATGATTTCCTAGACATAACTGTGCCATACAGGACATGACTAGGAAAGATTGGAGTAAATGTAAAGTCGTGCACGTACGAGTTGATCCCAGTTGATTGCCATCATGGATTTAGGAAGGATTATTTTCCCCTCTGAGGCATATTGGAAAGGCTTCAAATGGGTTTTTTTTGCCTTCCTCTGGAACAACTAGCATTTAGACAGGTGATATATATAGACTTAAAAGGTTGAACTTGATGGATGTGTGTCTTTTTTTAACCTAACTTACTATGTTACTATTAGTCCCTCTCCTATCATGACTATTGTTAGGAGAGCGAAAGTGGTATCAATTCATATCCCATTTATATAGCTTTCATGGCCTGATATAAGGGTACTCTTCCTTATTCATATTCCGTTATAGATTAATTAACAAAATAGGGAGGTAATATTTATCCCTTTCCACTTTTTTACACACAGGCTTCAGGGCTGTGAAACAATAGCAACCAGACATTAACCTAAGACCATTAAATATAGTAGTAGTCATGCCCCTACCACCGGCCAGTGGAGATTTTATGAAAAGGTGGCAACCCTATTTACAGGGTGTGCCCTTCTAGCTTCTCTGCGGCTTGCTCTCTATGGTTTTATCTTTACTTCCTGTTTCTAACTGTACTAATAGTTACATGTGATGTGGCAGCCTTTAGTCAGTGAGTTGTTTAGTCATTACCAGCGAGTTCTGCACAACTTGCACAGTGAGGAGTCAGTTATGTACAGCGCTGACCAAACATTAAGGAATTCAGTTATCATTCTGTGAAAAAAAAAATCCCAACCAAATTCAACAGACATCACTGGGCATCACAGCCTAAAAAACGGAGTACATCAAGCTATGTACTGACTTTAAGCTGCTAACATCTTGGAATCAGAAAAAAATATTAATGTAAATTTCAAATGAAGCGCATTCTGATAAAAACTGCATTCATTTGTTTTGAGAGCTCCCATTTCCATTAAGAGCCACTAGTACCTTTGTGCTTATTGCCTTCCCTAAATAACCATTGCTTTGACTAAAAGCCAATAAAATTCTGTTTGGTGACATACAGTCCAACATACATTCCAGGTCATGGTGGACTGAACTACTTTTGTGGGGGATGTGAAGGGTAGAAAACACTTTTTTGCCAGAACCTTCAGTTTAGGCCTGGGCACTGTCTCTCCTTACTACACCTGCTATCCTACAGTCACACTCCCTTCCCAGAGACTATTATCCCACTGTTACTATAGGCACCATCTCTCCCTACTATACCTGCTATCCCACAGTCCCTTCCCAGAGACTATTATCCCACTGTTACTATAGGCACCATCTCTCCCTACTATACCTGCTATCCCGAATCCACAGTCCCTTCCCAGAGACTATTATCCCACTGCTACTATAGGCACCATCTCTCCCTACTATACCTGCTATCCCACAGTCACAGTCCCTTCCCAGAGACTATTATCCCACTGTACCTATAGGCACAATCTCTCCCTAATATACCTGCTATCCCACAGTCACAGTCCCTTCCCAGAGACTATTATCCCACTGTTACTATAGGCAACATCTCTCCCTACTATACCTGCTATCCCCAATCCACAGTCCCTTCCCAGAGACTATTATCCCACTCCTACTATAGTCACCATCTCTCCCTACTATACCTGCTATCCTGAAGCCACAGTCCCTTCCCAGAGACTATTATCCCACTGTTACTATAGGCACCATCTCTCCCTACTATACCTGCTATCCCACAGTCACAGTCCCTTCCCAGAGACTATTATCCCACTGTTCCTATAGGCACAATCTCTCCCTACTATACCTGCTATCCCACAGTCCCTTCCCAGAGACTATTATCCCACTGTTACTATAGGCAACATCTCTCCCTACTATACCTGCTATCCCGAATCCACAGTCCCTTCCCAGAGACTATTATCCCACTGCTACTATAGTCACCATCTCTCCCTACTATACCTGCTATCCCACAGTCACAGTCCCTTCCCAGAGACTATTATCCCACTGTTACTATAGGCACCAACTCTCCCTACTATACTTGCTATCCCATAGTCACAGTCCCTTTCTAGAGACTATTATCCCACTGTTACTATAGGCACCATCTTTCCCTACTATACCTGCTATCCCACAGCCACAGTTCCTTCCCAGAGACTATTATCCCACTGTTACTATAGACACCATCTCTCCCTACTATACCGATATTCCACAGTCCCGTCCCAGAGACTATTATCCCCACTGCTACTATAGGCACCACCTCTCCCTACTATACCTACTATATCACAGCCCCTTCCCAGAGGCTATTATCCCACTGTTACTATAGACACCACCTCTCTCTACTATACCTGCTATCCCTCAGCCACAGTCCCTTCGCAGAGACTATTATGAAAGCTGATACTATAGGTAAAAAAAAAAAACTATCCAATTCACTATCAATCCAACCCATCCGTATTATACTTCAGCATATAGTTTAGTACCGGTATATATATATAATATATATATATATATATAGTTCCTGGGCTATCGAGGTAGGCAAATAAGCACTCAACTACAAATCTCATCCAGTGGTGTAACTACAATACAGCATGTGGGACTATATTGTTGACCTCTCTCTTAGCCCCTCTACTAAACTTCACAGTCACCACATCTCATGATAAGGCTATATATATATATATTATATATTATTATATATTATATATATATATATAAACTGGTGCACAACAATAAGAAAAAAATGCCTGGGTGCTGGTTTACAATTCATATACAATATAAGACAATAACCGCACTCATAGGACTTTCTCAATAGTGCAAAAACTAAAAAAAATTGTATTTCAACGTTTCGGCCCCTACTCGCAGGCCTTCTTCAGGAAGGCCCTGAAGAAGGCCAGCAAGTAGGGGCCAAAACATTGAAATAAAAATTTTTTGCAATAGTTCCAGGGGTTCTCAGGACAGCAAATAGGCACTCACTCAAAACTCAGCCTTTGAGTCACCCCAAATCTCATGCTAACTAGCCTTCAGGCCAGGTCCTCTTAGCTCATAACAAGGTTACACGTATATAGAAAACTGGGTAACAGTTCAGGGGTACCACACCCCATTCACCCCAAATCTCACTCTATCTGGTCTTCAGACTGGGCCCCCTTAGCTCATAACAAGGTTACAGATATATTAAAACATTGGGGTAACAGTCATCCAACTATGGTTTCAAGGATACTCAGTGCAGCGAACAAGCACTCACCACAAAACTCAGCCTTACTGACTTTGAGGATATTCCCCCCATCATTCACAGCCAGGGGTTGGACAGTTTGGGAACCTGTGCTCTTAAAGACATCTCGACTGTTGGCTGAGCAATATTATAAAACAATTCTATGTTCTCATGACCAACTCTTACTACAGGCAAAAAAGAATCCCAGGTTCCATAATGACATTCATGATTATTTTTATGACATACTAATATTCCTTTTAGCTGGAGTGTGACAGTTGTCACTGGATGTCAATGGCATTATTTAAAGCAAATGATTTACTTATTCCAGTTATGCCAGGTGGCTCTTCCAGTTTTCAGATCAACAGCCAGATACATTACATGCTCAGCGACAGTGTGGCTTTTTGGAATGTTGATATATAAACACATTTTTGGATAACCTGGTGTTGCCTAAACATGTAAAAGTCATGTAATATAAACAGCTGCTCTGATAGATATGGTCTGACCCGACAAATATTGCATAAACTAAGAATCCACTTACAAGATTGAAGCCAATCTCAAGTCTTATTGTTTGCCCCAACAGGAAAAATTGCCAATTAGTAACCAATGTTGTTACTGAGCAGGGCACAAATGGCATGTGACCTGGCTTCTCCTTGTCATGTTAATATCCTTGTTAGGGATGCAACGAATCCACTATTTTGGATTCGGCTGAACCCTCGAATCGTGAAAGATTCGGCCAAATACCGTACCGAATATGAATCCTATTTTGCAAATGGGAAGGGAAAAACATTTTTTACTTCCGTGTTTAGTGACAAAAAGTCACGCAATTTCCCTCCCGCCCCTAATTTACGTATGCAAATTAGGATTCTGATTTGGTTCAGCCGGGCAGAAGGATTCCGAATCCTGCTGAAAAGGTCCGAAAACCTGTCCGAATCCCGAACTGAATCCTGGATTTTGTGCATTCCTAATCCTTGTGCAATTAGAATTTACACATATTATAACACTGTGTAATAAATGATATCTTTTTTATCTATATCAGGTAGGGCCAGGGACACTGAAGCTGCAGACAAAATGAGTCAGATTATATGAATCAGGTGGTGCAACTTGCGTCACTATAGATGTTGCTGTACTGTAAGACCCTTTGGGCAGTTGGGGGGTAATTCCAGAAACCTTACTGATTATTATGTATACACCTCACATTTATAAGTTTGTAATAAGCAAACTGTAAATTATATAGTGAATAAAGTGCCCCCTACTGTAAATGATAAGGAGTTCTGTGACCATATAAAGGCACAAGGCTGCAGACTGAGTTATATAGTGTATACAGGGAACTCTGAGTATCCCTCATATATTATAAGAGATAATGTACCCCTACTGTAAATTATAAGGATATTAGAATTCACTGAGGAGTTCTGTGACCATATAAAGGCACAAGGCTGCAGGCTGAGTTATACAGGGAACTCTGAGTATCCCTCATATATTATAAAGGGTAGTCTACACCCTTCTGTAAATTACAAAGATATTAGATGTCTCTGAGGGGTTCTGTGACCATATAAATGGAGAAGGTCGAAAGCTGAGTGCTTTTATACATGTCATGAATCTCAGAGGTAACTTTAGTATCCTTATGTTTTACAACGGGGGTACATTAGTTATTATAATATACAAGTTTCGGTGAGTCATGAATTTGCAGTATATTCATGATTCTTGTGTGTTATATGTTTATTAACAATGCTTAATGATGTAATTGGTAAGAATTAGTGCTAAGTTGCTCTCCATAGTACATTAGCCTTAGACTTCCATTCCTTTCTCTGGTTGTCATCCAGATAAGCACAAGGAGAACAGTAGGGCATGATAACACTGTGTGCAAATGCCATTAACGGCACATCATTAATAAGCATTATAAGATATAATACCTAAGCCTCTTTACCAGTAAATAATTAGAAAAGAATTAATTGAAATAATAAACAATCACTCATCTTCCAAGGCCTTGGTACATACCAGCGGAGCATAGGAGCAGCGCACAGTTTTCATGTTCCCAGAGCTGTCAGCAGCAATTCTGATGAGGAGAGAACTTGTTGCCTGTCTGGGGAGATTGTTCCCTGTGTTGAACACACCCAAAGCACTGCAATTACTCTCACTCTGGCAGTAAAAACACAAAGCTTCCTCTAGATCGGACATAGGTCACATGAATTTACACAACACACATTCTGCTATAAACTGCTCCCTGCACCACAAATATATAATTTCTTAAAGGGGATACATGACAAAACTAAACTTGTTACCTGTATGTATTGGAAAAAGATAGATAGTTAGACCCCACTCCAACAGATTCATATTAAATATAAATATTTTAAGATACTGTTCTCGGACAAAAATGCATGTTCCCACTGGACCTATAGCTTCCTGTTCAGTATAAGCACGCTGTCGCATATGGAGCTTGTTTGGTGTCATCTGTAAGGGTAATGGGTAATGGGGAGATTTGTCACCTGCAATAAATTTGCACTACTGTAGGCAGGGAGTTGTAGGCTCGCAGTGGTTGCAGAAAGAATCAGGGGAGGGTGTCTGTTGGAGGCCTTGGGCACCTGAATTAATCATCCCAACTGGAAATAATAAAGAGCCAATATGAAACATCCTTCCATGGAGCCCACCATCTGATCATCTGGTGCTCTTACAGACCAGTTCATCCCTGGCAGTCTGCAATGACCTTTAGCGTAATGGCCGACCTACGGGTTGTGACATTGTCCAAAGTTTCCTCACAAGTCAACTTCAAGTGACTTCAGAAAAACAAAGTGACACGTAGGTTTTGTCACAGGCAATTTCAATTATTGCCTGTATAGAAGCATTTTCAGGGGGATTTGACGCCCTCAGTAGTGCAATTTTATTGTGAGCAATAAAATCTCCCCATTGGCCATTACCCTAAAGGTCATTAGCCAGGGATGGACCCCATGCAAGGACATTTTACATTGGCTCTTTATTATTTACAGAGTAGGGCCAATTACTAGAGGTGTTCAATGGATCTAAACTATACCCTCCCCTGGTGCTGCCTGCCACCACTGCTGGTCTACAACCCCCTGCCCACTCTTTCGCCAGCACTACTCCCCTGTGCATTCACTCCTGCTGCTTGCTGAAGGCCATTTTCCCCAGATCTATGTGATGAGGGCTCGATACATTGGGAGTAGATGGTAAAGTGATTTTTTTTTTCTCCTGGAATCGTGTTCCCCTAGTTAAGCCCAAGGCACCTGACTACCCCTTAGTTCTTGCCCTGATTATTTCTACTGCAAAATTTTGCATTAACTGGTAGTTAAGAGTGGAGGTTGGTCTGCAAACGGCCATTTTCATGTATTTGGGCCAGGGCTGGCACTAGGAGTAGGCAGAAAGGGCACCTATCTAGGGTTTAATGATGGGGGGGGGGTGCTGGACAGTTACCTGTTAAATGGTCTTCTGCCTACCCCTAGTCTGAGTTGTCATGCTCCCTCTGCCACTCATGCCTTTTCCCCCACCCCTCTGTCACTCTCCCCTACTTTCTTCCCCCCCACCCTTCCCCTCTGCTGCTCTCCCCTCCCTCCCCGCTGTTATGGCGCAATTGCGAGCACATTTGCACGTGCATGCATGGGGAGTTGTGGGGTTTAGTGTGGTGGCTGGCTGAGTTGCCTAGGGCACCTGGTTGGATTGGCCTGGCCCTGATTTAGCCCAACCTCCACTCCGCTGCATTTGACAGCAGGTAAGCGGATCTTATTCAAATGAATGTAGATGGATCAGGAGAGATTGGTGAGTTGAGTTTAGAGAAGAGCTGAACCAAAGTTAGGAAGGCAGGTAGGCCGTGAGGGAGGGGGGTCTACACAGGGGAGGGTTTTTTTCCCCGTACAGGGTGACTTCTCCTTTAATAGTTGCTCTGTGCTGCAACTACTACAAACAATCCAAGTATAAAAGAAGGAAAAGGAACTCCAGCAGTGTTACTGCATACAAACTTTTATTCCGGGTAGTGGTAAACACAACATTTTTCGGGTTCAATACCATTTATCCAGTGAATAAGGACCATTAACACGTGCACACATTTAAGGCTCATATGCACTTTGACCTATACAGCATAGAGCAATCTGGGTAATCAGTGGCGGATTAACACTACGTGAGGCCCCTAGGCTACACTTTCCACAGGGTCCCACCCAGGCCTTACCCCCGTACATACCCACGAACCACCATATTGAAAAGGCACAGAATGACCAACTCTCTCTCTTCTCTCTAACCCTGGGTCTCCCTCTCTCTCTTTCTTCTCTACGCCTGTGTCTCTCTCTCTACTCCTAAATCTCTCTCTCTATTCTCTATGCCTGGATCTCTCTCTCCCCCGGATTAACTGTCTCACTCTCTTTTGTGTGTGTCCCCCAGTCCTATGGTGTCAGTGAAGTCTCTCTCCCCCCACCCCAGGCTCAGTTATAGCGGGGGGGGGGGGAGAGGGTTGTAGGCCGGGGAGACCCATGTGAGAAGTCAGGGTGCTGGTAGTCGGTCGCTACTCACGAAACTGCTGCCACTCCTCAGACCGAGCAGGGCTTTCCCGGGGCTGCTGTCACATTGCTTAG
Source organism: Xenopus laevis (assembly GCF_017654675.1). Classification (NCBI taxonomy): domain Eukaryota; kingdom Metazoa; phylum Chordata; class Amphibia; order Anura; family Pipidae; genus Xenopus; species Xenopus laevis. The sequence continues at coordinate 45,567,380 of NC_054387.1, read as the reverse complement.
TGCAGGTTCCGTACCTGGAGGAAGCGGCCGGGGGATCGGGCAGCTCGGGCCAGTGGTTGGGATCCTGCCCCATGTTCTACTCATCCTCCTCCTGCATAGCTGCTCCAAGCTCTCTCCTCTCCACCGCTCCAGGTACACACACATCCTGAGCTCCTGCTGTCAGGCCCAGGGTCCGGCTGCCACTCGAAAGCCTGGGCGCTGGCTGCTAGAGAGTCCGGGAGGATCGCAGAACAGGCCCGTAACAGTGCAAAGTCTTGTGGCCACAAAGCGCCATTTAAACTTCTGGTAGGTCACTGTCTACCAGGAATATTACCGGCATCTACTGTTAGACCATGTCCGCAATCGATGTCCTAGGCTCCCCTGAGCTACAGTCAGACGGTGCAGGCAGTGGACACTGATTTTTTTTTTTTTAAATTGCAAATACCCCATGGACCCCTGACCACTATGGGCCCCTAGGCTATAGCCTAGGAAAGCCTAGGCATTATTCCGCCCCTGTGGGTAATCCATTTAAAGAGAAATGCTCTGACACATTTTAAAAGCATTAGTGTGTATATAGGTTATATTGCAGCCTATCCATAACGTTGTGAAATATATTAAAACATTAGTAGTAAAACCGGTCCTCGGAGCCAATGCTCTATCTGGCTAGGTCAAGGCCAGATAGAGCATTGGCTCCTCTTCTCTCAGCCGGTGTATTTAAGAGAAGCAGATCCACTCCATGCCCCATCTCCTTTCATCTGAATAAGATGAATTTTGTGCAGTGCGGTCACACAGAGCAGAGCATCAGTTGGCCTAAGTACACAAAAGTAGGCATTTTCAGGATGACCTCTGCTCTGCTGCATGTGACTGCATACAAGCAGAAGTGGTTCAAATCAATGGAGGTGGGGTAAAGAGCACATCAGCTTCTCCCAGCCTGAAAAAATACACAGAAAGCAGCGGAGCCAGCCTTAGCCTAGAGCTCAACAGTAGGGGAACACAGGGCATGTACCTCTTCTGCCTGCATACCCCTAGCTTCAGCTCTTCTTTAAATTCGACTAACCAATCTTTCCTACGCTGCTGTCTCACTTCAGGAGGGTGGAATTCTGTGCACGAGTCGAACAGGGATGCGAACAGGGATGCGAACAGAGATACTCGCGCAAACAAGGATAGAAGCTAGCCTAGGGCACCATAACCTGTAGACTGGGAACCTATCAGAATCAGTAAAGGACAACTATTTGTTATGCTGAAAGTCAGAAAATAGCACCGAAACGGCTTTACGTCATATTGCTCTACATAGAGCAGTCTCTTGGCAATAAAGATTCACAGGTATCCTCCTTACCTATTCGGTTTGATGCATTTTACATCTGTTTTGCTGGCCCCTTTCCTTGTGCATAGCAAGGAAGAAGAGTATACTCTTTCCATGAAGCCATTGGGCTGCACCCCCTTAATGTCATGGGTCCATTAATCCATAAAAAAGTAATTCAGCCAATATCAAAATGGATGAACCCAAATGAGGTGGTGAACCAATGAAGACTGCCTCCAGATGAACAGGTAAATCAGTAGCACAGGACTATAAAACCTTATTTCCCATGTGTCCATTGGAACAAAGATGAAACCTATAGTTGTCTCTTGAACAATTTCATACCAATATGCCTAGGATTACCAAGTTACACAGCATGTAGAGACCCCAAAATGAATATAGTGCATATCAATTGTTATGGCTGATACTTTGCAAAACATGTACACTGCTTGTATTTTATGTGTCCTATAGTGTCCTATAGTGAGTTGGTCATTCAAAGCAACTTCCCACTACACATTCACCCTTTTTCAATAGTTATTTGTAAATGAAAGCAGCATCTATCAATCATTTCTTATTCTAACCACCTATGTCCTACATACGTAGAATGCCCATGTACTTATATCCAATAAAGGCTGTGTATAGCTGCAGTTGGCTAACCTGTTATCCTCACTACATGAAATATTGCCTCTTGGCCTGTAAAGATGATACAGGTGAAGCCCGTTTTACCACTTTATATATTCTGAAGATTGTGACGATTTTTTTTATAATTTCACCTCAATGAGACACTGCCTCTATTCTGCTATGTGAGAGAAAGTCAGAATCTCCCAATAAATCTTTCATCCTTGAAGACAATTTGTCAGTTTTTTTTTGTCTACACACAAACAACCGTGTCCTGCAATAACTAACCAACTAATCCAACGTGAGTTCAAAGCTGCCAGTGAATACAGAGGCAAAACAAACAGGGTTATTGTCTGCAGCAGGCATGTTATTCCTTACAATAGAAATAGTTGTGAACTGTCACATTGGCTGCATATTAGTGGACAGCCGGGTTATGCAGTAATAATTATGGACAATTGTGGGTTCAGTGTGTGGACAAGACTACTGCTGCTTGTATTGTGCCACCGACCTCTCAGCAACTCCCGGTATCTTGGATGCTCCTCTCACAAGGATTTCTTTGCAGCAATAACTTTTTTTATTAACAGTGAACAACAACATAAGTGCAGTCAGTAATCACATCTTTGAGGTAAATTCAAACGGAACAGTGACAGATCCCTCCCAGAGGTAAAGCAGACAGAAGTATAAGTTACCCCACTCCCGAGGCAACTTTTCCTTGAGGGTAGATCACTGGGCTTTGGGATTCTCAGGCTGAGGTCTTGTATCTTGGCAGCCTACTAGGTCCTCAACTCAACCACTGAAATTTCTGCACTAGTGGCTCACACACCACGGGGTCCTAACCTTACTATTCCTCCTCGTTGGAGCAGACACTGCTCACTATCTTCCCTGAGCCTTTCTCTTGCTCCTAGACCAACTATAACAAAACTGACTGTAACACCCTCTTGGTGACACCCCTGCTGCCAAGGTTGTACCGTCTTATGAACTCAGGTCCTGAGTCCACTTTGCAAGGTGAAAGGGTACTGGGAAGTTCCTTTCCAGGTCCATCATCCAGATGAGCTGATGTATTGAACCCAACAAAATTAGGCTCGTGTGGGACCTGACAGCAAAGCTGAGCCTGGAGGACCATGGATGGTCTAGTCTGCACTCAACAGAGTCACCTTTGGAGTGACCTACTGTATGGGGCCCTAACAGCCAAGCCTAACTGCTCTTGATTATGAGAATTGCCCACATTGTATTTAGAACAGAAGATAACTGTCACCGCAAATGAGCTGATGTCTGTATATACCTTTGTTCTACGACCCCCAATTTAGAATATTTACATTTATAAGTGGGAGGTGACATATTTTATGTAGAAAAAAGTTTTCTTGGTTATGTTCACAACTATGTAAGAATAAACATTTGCAGAGGTGAGAGAATAGTACAAATGGCCTTGTATGACACTTCAGAGAGAAGAAAGGGAAGGATGATGTGTGCTTATGTACCCCAGTAAAGTTAAATTAGAAAGTCATTAGTATCTCACGATCACTTTTATTCTCTAAACAATCCGGTGGGAAAGTCCCTGGAACTTCATTAAGTTTAGGAAATGGCTAAGATGATTTAAAGTAGGCTATGTTACATGTCCCTTTAGACCTTAAATCTAGGGCAAGACTTGCAAGGCACACTACCATCCTTTAAGGAGCTTATTAAAACTCATAACCTCCTGAACTTCCAGCCAGGAAATGTTATGCACTCAGTTTATAGATAAAAATTAAAGGGGTTCTTTGTGTGCCCTAATCACTTTTTTTGTTTTACTGTTGAACTGCAAGTCTATGATATGTTATTTCATGCTTCTGTACTACCCTTATCAAAATGTAAAAATGGGTCATTCTGGTTTATATGCTCTTATAACCTTCTGTATTTGTCCTTTAAATTACAAATAATAATAAAAAAACTAGGGCAAGATTGGCGTTGCACATACTTAAATAACACTCAGCATAACAGCTAATGTATTAGTATTAGTATAATGATTGATACCCCTGTTTTTTTTTGTTTTTACAATAGGGTCCTAAACTGGATACAGATAGAAAAGTAGGAAACAGAGTCCGAGAGACGGTGGCATTATAGGTGTATCTAAGACCAAACACATTAGTGTCTTACGTGCGCAGACACCAGTCCAGCTCTATTATTAAACATAGTGGAGTCAAAAGTGTGCCAGTGCCAGAGTTACCTAATCCCATACCTCCCAACTGTCCCACTTTTTTGCGGGACAGTCACAATTTTGACAGCTCAACCCACAGTCCTGGGTTTCTTACTGAAATGTTCCAACTTTCTCTTTGATCTTCTACACTGATGCCAGAAAAAGATACAAAGTTTCTGAATCAATTAAAATAAGAGGCTTTTTGGCAGAGAACCCAAAACAGTCAGCAGCTGCACTTAGATACTTTTGTAACAATTTAAGATAAGCAAAAATACAATTGTAACCATTTAAGATAAGCAGGTGCCTTGGGAGAACTGAGACTAAAGGTGGCCATAGACACAGATATTATAGTACAAAAGAATTTTCGTACAATTTCCAGTGCGTGTATGGCGGGAGACGAGCCGACCGATATCGACAGAAGACTTGGATATCGCTCAGCTCCTCGATCAGCCCAGGTGGAAAATTTTGATCGGGCGACTTTGAAGGCACCTGAACATCGCCCACTGTTTTGTGCTGAATCGTCAGATACAGGTAGAATTCTATTGTTTCTACCTGTATATCTGACGATTCAGCTCTACACTTGTGTATTGAAATGAACGATCTTTCTTGGAATGATCTTTTTACAAGAAAGATCGCAATTTTTACATCTATGACCATCTTAGCTTAAAGGTCAACTCACTTTCATTAGCAAAACTGTTATAACTCATAAAACATTGCACTAAAACTCCCAGAAATATGTTCAAAATTTCATGATCTGTTAAATTTTGGAAAATGGACATTGTAATTAGGGGGTGTGGCCATAAAATAGGTGTGGCCAAATGGCCCCTTTTTTGTCCCTCTTTTTGTTTTCCAAATGTTGGTTGGTATGCTAAATATAGATGCATTGTACTTCTCTGCAGATTCTCCCTGAATGAAAACAAGCAGGCTGCTAGTTCTTAAAGGGATACTGTCACGGGAAAAAATTTTTTCTTCAAAACGCATCAGTTAATAGTGCTGCTCCAGCAGAATTCTGCACCGAACCCTGTTTCTCAAAAGAGCAAACAGATTTTTTTATATTTAATTTTGAAATTTGACATGGGGCTAGACATATTGCCAGTTTCCCAGCTGCCCCCAGTCATGTGACTTGTGCTGATAATTTTCAGTCACTCTTTACTGCTGTACTGCAAGTTGGAGTGGTATCACCCCCCTCCCCCCAGCAGCCTAACAACAGAACAATGGGAAGGTAACCAGATAACAGCTCCCTAACACAAGATAACAGCTGCCTGGTAGATCTAAGAACAGCACTCAATAGTAAAATCCAGGTCCCACTGCAACATATTCAGTTACATTGAGTAAGAGAAACAACAGCCTGCCAGAAAGCAATTCCATACTAAAGTGCTGGCTCTTTCTGAAAGCACATGACCAGGCAAAATGACTTGAGATGGCTGCCTACACACCAATAATAAAACTAAAACAAAAAACACTTGATGGTTCAGGAATTACATTTTCCTCTACTGGCAAGAAGAATTTATTCATGCAAAATCAAGCTTTATTTTACACATGTGCCACACAAAATGGCAGATTTATACTTATGTGCTTATAAGGAAAGTATGGCATTACAAAAACATAATAAGTCTAGCAAAGGAGGGGCTGTGGTCATAATGTGATGTCATAAAGTTATGTCTGGACCAATATTACAGATAGGCCCTCGCACAAAGCCACAAAATGTCCTAGACAAGTCCACTATAATGCAAGTTTATGGCAGCTTTGCCAAAGTTCAGGCCTTAACATACAAGACCGGATTTCCCCTGCAGGTGTCCAGAGGCCAGCATCTGCCCTCCCTCCTGCAGGATTGTTTGTTCTTACCGAAGCACAAGTCCCTAGTCCCTAGCGCTCCGGAATCAAGCAAATTTCTAGGCATAGGGTTGCCATCTTTTGCCATGGGGAGGGCGGAGTGATGACGTATTGGGGGTAGGGCAGTGATGTCAGAGTTCTGCCGTGGCAATATGCTGATCGTGGCGTAAATTTCATGGAATCCTGCCTGGTTTTCCTAATTCTGAAAACCGGGCAGTCAGCTTTGACTCAGACAGCCCTTGCAAAACTGGGCTGTTGGGGTAAAAACCAGACAGATGGCAACCCTAGTTGGGCAGCATGTTGCCCTTTGATTTATGCTGCTCCAGGCCTTAATTGTGGCCTTAACAGAAATCCGAGCCTGTAAACATTATCAGTGTCGGACTGGACCACCGGGATACCAGGAAAACTCCTGGTGGGCCCAGGTGTCAGTGGGCCCTCCTGGTTCTAAACTTTTGGCCTATTTCATGGTTATTTCCTATTTCTATGATAATAAAGAGGCTAAATAGATGGAATAATAGGTTATAGTGTGTAAAGAAAAGAGACTAGGAGAATAGAGGTTGAGTGAGGAGAGGAAGAAAATAATATTTAGAGTGGGCCCCTTGTCTAAAGGTTTTTGGGTGGGCCCCTGATCTAAGGGTTTTTGGTGGGCCCCTGGTGTCCCAGTCCAACACTGAACATTATTAAAGGGTTGTTCTCCTTTGAATTAACTTTTAGTATGATGTCGAGAGTGATATTCTGAGACAATTTGCAATTGCTTTTCATTTTTTAGTATTTGTGGTTATTTAGCTTTTTATTCAGCAGCACTTCAGTTTGCAATTTCAGCACTCTGGTTGCTAGGTTCAGAATTACCCTAGCAACCATACATTGATTTGAATAAGAGACTATAATATAATAAGGGGAGGGTCTGAATAGAAATAAAAAGTAGCAATAACAATACATTTGTAGCCTTACAGAGCATTTGTTTTTTGTTTTTATTTGAAAGCTGGAAAGAGTCAGAAGAAGAAGAAGACAAATAATTCAAAAACTGTAAAAATAAATAATGAAGACCCATTGAAAAGTTGCTTAGAATTAGCCATTCTATAACATACTAAAGGTTAACTTACAGGGATACTGTCATGGGAAAAAACATTTTTTTCAAAATGAATCAGTTAATAGTGTTGCTCCAACAGAAATCTGCATTGAAATCCATTTCTCAAAAGAGCAAACAGATTTTTTTATATTCAATTTTGAAATCTGACATGGGGCTAGACATTTTGTCAATTTCCCAGCTGCCCCTGGTCCTGTGACTTGTGCCTGCACTTCAGGAGAGAAATGCTTTCTGGCAGGCTGCTGTTTTTCCTTCTCAATGTAACTGAATGTGTCTCAGTGGGACATGGGTTTTTACTATTGAGTGCTGTTCTTAGATCTACCAGGCAGCTGTTAGGGAGCTGCTATCTGGTTACCTTCCCATTGTGCTTTTGTTTGGCTGCTGGGGGGGGGGGGGGGGGAGGGAGGGGGTGATATCACTCCAACTTGCAGTACAGCAGTAAAGAGTGATTGAAGTTTATCAGAGCACAAGTCACATGACTTGGGGCAGCTGGGAAATTGTCTAGCCCCATGTCAGATTTCAAAATTGAATATAAAAAAATCTGTTTGCTCTTTTGAGAAATGGATTTCAGTGCAGAATTCTGCTGGAGCAGCACTATAAACTGATTCATTTTGAAATTTTTTTTCCCCCATAACAGTATCCCTTTAAAGGTGAACCACCCCTTTAAATAATCAATATGCTTGACTACCATACAAAAAGAGTTTGCATGACTTATCACATGCAGGCCATATAAAAGCCACGTAGCACCACCTGCAGGCTGAAATATTATTACAGGCATTTTTGCTTTATTCAGTAGAAGGTTTGTTTTTGGGTTGTGCCTTGTTTATTTAATTCATTTTATTGTTTATTGTTTTATTTTTTTATATTCTTCTGACTCTCTACAGATTTCAAATGGAGGATGAGTGTCAGTGACTCCAGAAGCCAAAAACGTGTGCTCTGTAAGGCTGCAATTGTATTGCTTGTCTTACTTTTTGTTACTTGTTTCTATCCAGCCCCCCTACCTCTATTATTCATATTCCAGTCTGTCTTTCAAACCCCTGCCAGGTTGCTAGGGTAAATAAGACCAGAGCAACCATATAGCTGCTGAAATATCTCACTGCAGAGCTACTGGACAGAAAGCTAAATAACTGAAAAACCACAAAGAAACAAAGGCAGATTGCAAATTGTCTAAGCATATCAATGTCTGATCATACTAAATGAATTTAAAGTCAACAACATGGCACATGATGAGAATTTTTGTTTGGCCTGAAGTGTTGGCAGGAAACCCCAAAAAATTAAAAAGAGAGCATATTTATTCCCTGGTAACAGTGCTCTGGTGATGGAGACATATAAAGAAGCCTTCTATAATTGTTCTTAAATATGTGGCCACTAGGTTTACTATTTCATTAAGCATATACATGTGTTATGTTCCAGTCTTCAGTCTATCAAGGCAGCCCATGCTTGTATAGATTAAGACAGATTTGAAGCTCATAAATAACCAATGGTGATATATTTTACTGGAAACAGTGTATATATTACTACTGATAAACATGCAAAGGTTGCATAATATAAGCAAAGGTCACACAGAGCAAATAAATGTTGACGTGCCATGTTATGTGCAGTTATGATACAGTTACAGGTATTTCCAAGTGCATTAACTGGATAAAAAAAATGGTTGTCACAGCAAGGTTGAGATAAAGACTATATATGTGTCTACACATGTGGGCAGATCCTGGCTTTTCTAAGGAATGCTAGTGTTGAACTGGCAGCCTTAGCACACATATACTTTTATTTTCTTAAAGGAACACAACATGTTGTTTGTATATGGGCATTATTGCAGCTGCATAATTGACTCTGGAAGGTAACTGTGGCTGTAGGATAGCAGGTATAGTAGGGAGAGATGGTGCCTATAGTAGTAGTGGGATAATAGTCTCTGGGAAGTGACTGTGACTGTGGGATAGTAGGTATAGTAGGGAGAGATGGTGCCTATAGTAACAGTGGGATAATAGTCTCTGGGAAGGGACTGTGACTGTGGGATAGCAGGTATAGTAGGGAAAGATGGTGTCTATAGTAACAGTGGGATAATAGTCTCTGGGAAGGGACTGTGGCTGTGGGATAGCAGGTATAGTAGGGAGAGATGGTGTCTATAGTAACAGTAGGATAATAGTCTCTGGGAAGGGACTGTGATTGTAGGATAGCAGGTATAGTAGGGAGAGATGGTGCCTATAGTAGTAGTGGGATAATAGTCTCTGGGAAGTGACTGTGGGATAGCAGGTATAGTAGGGAGAGATGATGCCTATAGTAACAGTGGGATAATAGTCTCTGGGAAGGGACTGTGACTGTGGGATAGCAGGTATAGTAGGGAGAGATGGTGTCTATAGTAACAGTGGGATAATAGTCTCTGGGAAGGGACTGTGATTGTAGGATAGCTTGTATAGTAGAGAGAGATGGTGCATAGTAGCTATGGGCATAATAGTCTCTGGGAAGGGCTGTGGCTGTGGGATAGCTGATTTAATAAGGAATGCTATGGAAATTCTTTATTGACGTTGCCCAGCCTATAACCCTCCACTCATTCGAGTAGTTCAAGGACAGCTGAAGGCTGGTCAGTCCTATTCTATGAAAATAATAGGGTCTGTTTTCCCCTGGGTCCCAGCAAGCAGCTCTGAATAAGACAGTTCTGGCAAGGAGCCACATGTTAGATTGATGGTAACCAAACTCAACATTAGATTAAGCAGACTGTCTTTTTTACCACTTGATAGAGGTTAATGAAAGGAGCAGCCCCAAGTGAGAACAATGTGGAACAATGACAATGGCAGTCCCAGCCCTTTCTGTGCTACAGGGAACAGCAGAGGGATTTGGCAGTGTACAAGTGACAGTTTAGACACTGCCATAAGGCTGAAGAATAGATTGGGGGTTCACGGTTCATGGATATGAGGCAGATTATTTATGTTGCAAGCTTGCAAAAATAATAAGAAGGAGGGGTTGAATAAAGCATAGATTATAACAATCCACTTTAATAACAAGATTAGTTTGTTTCATCCTAATATTCCTGCATCATCATATATTTGGAAGAAGCTTCTTATTTCAGTATATAGATATATATTTCTATAGAGTGCTGCTAATGTGACTAAGTAAATCCAATTTGCAAAATCCCATTCATATTCACTTTGCTTTATAATGATTAGATTACCCATCATTCAGTTATGGCTGTTGTGTTTTAAAAACACATTTCTATTTTATTATTTTCTCTTCCAATTAGTGCATTGCGGTATTAGATCAATAAATAGTGCATACCCAGTTTTCATGAATTAAGGTATTTAATAGAAGTTGGTGCCTGTGCCTATGGCTGACACTTGTTTATTGTTTCCTTGTCTGAACCATTTACATACTTACATAACTGTGTGAAAATATTCTCTTCTACATTTATACACAAAGACTCCATTCACCTGGTTTGGAGAAGGTGACTTCGGGTTTTAATTCTCTCATTTAATTTTGGGCAGTTTTGTCACCCACAGGCAGGACAATTTCCCAAACAAGACAAAGCGGATTGAATCAAAGTTGGATTGGATCTGTGCCACTGTGACAGAATGTTCTGTTATGAAGATAGCTAGAATCTCAGCCATAAAGCAGGACAGGACTGCTGCTTACAATGGGGATCAGATAGGATCTGTGTCACTGTGACAGAATGCTCTGTTATAAAGATAGCTAGAATCTCAGCCATAAAGCAGGACAGGACTGCTGCTTACATTGGGTATCAGATAGGATCTGTGTCACTGTGACAGAATGCTCTGTTATAAATATAGCTAGAATCTCAGCCATAAAGCAGGACAGGACTGCTGCTTACAATGAGGATCAGATAGGATGTGTATCACTGTGACAGAATGCTTTGTTATAAAGATAGCTACAATCTCAGCCATAAAGCAGGACAGGACTGCTGCTTACAATGGGTATCAGATAGGATCTGTGTCACTGTGACAGAATGCTCTGTTATAAAGATAGCTAGAATCTCAGCCATAAAGCAGGACAGGACTGTTGCTTACATTGGGTATCAGATAGGATCTGTGTCACTGTGACAGAATGCTCTGTTATAAATATAGCTAGAATCTCAGCCATAAAGCAGGACAGGACTGCTGCTTACAATGAGGATCAGATAGGATGTGTATCACTGTGACAGAATGCTTTGTTATAAAGATAGCTAGAATCTCAGCCATAAAGCAGAACAGGACTGCTACTTACAATGGGTATCTGATAAGATCTGTGTCACTGTGACAGAATGCTCTGTTATAAAGATAGCTAGAATCTCATCCATAAAGCAGGACAGGACTGCTGCTTACAATGGGTATCAGATAGGGTCTTCATCCCTATATATTTCTGACCCCAACCTCCACAGATCATTACCAACCCCCTGACATTCTGATAACCCATTTCAAAGAAAAGAACCAGTCAGAAAAACCCACTTTAATCTCTTTAACCTCTGAAAAAGGAGTACCAGCCTTAACATAAATCTGGTCAATTCTGCTACTGCGAGAGCCACAGAAATAGGTGTGCTTGCCCTTCCTGCCCCCTTCAGTAGCCACATCCACCAACCCTGCTGCCTGGACCACTTTTCTCAGAAAGTGAAATACTCATATTTATTATACATTCCGGACCTATCTCCTAGTTAAAGTCCCCGGCTAGGATGACTGGCATTGATGTATGCAAATACTGCCTTATTTCCCTTAGGAGTTCTTTCCTACTTGCCACTGTTTGGGGCACATGCATATTAATTAACCTTGAATCACCCCATCTTAAAGGGCATGTAAAGTCTAAAATAGAATAATGCTAGAAATGCTGTATTTTGTATACTAAATATAAACATGAACTTACTGCACCACAAGCCTAATCAAACAAATAATTTATGCTTTCAAATTTGGCTACAGGGGGTCACCATCTTGTAACTTTGTTAAACATCTTTGCAAGACTAAGACTGTGCACATGCTCAGTGTGGTCTGGGCTGCTTAGGGATTGTCATAAACAAAGCTGCTAGAGTTTTGCATGGCTGGGAAGTAAGGCGGGGGCTCCCCCTGCTGTTCATAAGTATGATTGTTTACCTGCCCAGCAGTTAGGGACCGTCTGACAATTCCTATCCACAGAAGTAAATGAAGGGAGAATTTCACTGCATACAGTCAGGTTTCTTATAAAAACAGTACACGTTTTAAAAGTATTTAATTAAAAAAAAAAAAACATTGGTGGCAGGGGCCCCCTTACAAGTTAAAAAAAATTGGGGCCCAAAAAAAAACAAAAAAAAAAACACACTGGTGGCAAGGGGCCCCTTACAAATTAAAAAAAAAATTGTGGCCCCACAAAAAAATGATTTAAAAAAAAAAAGATTGGTTGCAGGGGCCTATATAATATTAAAATAATACATTGGTGGCCAGGGGATTAAAAAAAAAAAACACACACAAACTGGTGTTCAGTAGAATTGAACTCATGGCTTCAGTACTTCAACTTCGCCTCCTTTCATGACTTCGGGTCTTTTCACCGCTTCAGGACTTCAATTTCGGCTGTATTCGGGACTTCGGGTCTTTGCGCCGCTTCAGGGCTTTGGCTGTTTTCGTGACATCGGTTCTTTTCGGGGCTTCGTGACTTCGAGTCTTTTCGGCGCTTTGGCTTTTTTCGGGACTTCGGGTCTTTTCGGCGCATCAGCTTCTTGGCACTTCCGCATTCGGCAACGCAGAGGCAAGACGTACGGCTCGGGCGCGTCGTAAGGGGGGCCCGGATCTTCAAAAAATGCAGCGCTGCCGGGTCCCCCTTCATGCCCAGGCCCGGTACGCTTGTCCTCCCTGTCCCCCCCTGATGGCGGCCCTGTATATATATATATATATATATATATATATATATATATATATATATATATATATTCTAGATGTTAGACAATACATCTGGACAAACAGAAGCTGCAGCAGATTGAGCTGTCATACACCTGAATGGAAGCTAGAGGGACCCATTGGACGTACATTTCCTTTATGAGTGAGAGCAGTGCATCAGTTAATGTGCCAGACCATGTGTCAGCAGAAACGTACTGCTATGTATGACACACACAAGCCAGCTGCTATATATATATATATATTCCATTCTCGGTCGCGGCTCCAGAGGTTAAACAGCAAAGCTACATGGTCTCAAGGGATTTCTGCTCTCTGTTCACACAGCAACACAGCACAAAAGGGAAGTTCAGTCTCGCTGAGAAAAGTTTCACAAAAATGCCCTCTAATCATTGGCAGAGAGTCATTTAGAGCAAAAACTTGATTGCATCTTTTGCAATTGCATCATATGAAACTGCACTTTCCCATATATTTTACCCTTACACAGCAAGAAACACTAACATAAAAAACCTATAATCTGTAGTGTCTTGGGGAAATTATATGGCAGCTCCCATCCTATGCAGATACACAAATATATAGAGAAGGAATGCTCTGAGCACACAATAAACTATACCCTTATATGTTAATCGGATAAAATAGATGGGAGCTAAAACCTACATACTGAAAGGAACAGTAAAGTAATGAAAATATAATGTACTGTTGTGATGCACTGGTAAAACTGGTGTGACGTGCTTCACAAACACTACTATAGTTTATATAAACAAGCTGCTGTGTAGCCATTGGGACAGCCATTCAAGCACAGGATACACAGCAGATAATAGATAAACTCCGTATATAATATATGTTGTATATCTACTGTGTATCCTGTGCTTGAATGGCTGCCCCCATGGCTACACAGCAGCTTGTTTATATAAACTATAGTTGTGTTTCTGAAGCACGTCACACCAGTTTTATTAGTGTTACTGTTCATTTTAATATAGTTTGCCTTTAATTCTAGATGTAACCACGGGTGCTGTGCCAATGAGTTGAGTTGAGAAATTCGCTAAAAGATTTAAGAGCCAATTTGGCTCTTCTAGAGCAGAGAGTGCAATTGTGCTTTTCCGTGCTAACATCAGGATGCCCCGGACCTCCAGCACCAAAAAGGTGAGCTCTATGGAATGGGGGCCAGGATTGCCACTGAATGTAACCAAGTGTATTCCTGGCGCAAACATGTTTTGTAAAGACTTCTCTTAAAATAATAATAGTCACCTGGATTAGAGTCCTGCAGCGGGTCAGGTACCCGCGGGTTACCCGCTAAAAACCTGAGGTACCTTGCGGGTTGAGTGGAGAAGATCGGGTAAAGACGCGGGTCGGCTGTTCTACAGGTTTGCGGGTCGGGCTGCAGGTCTTCTCAATGGCGATATTCACTCCTTTTTTCTGGTCACGGCAACTTCCGATGATGTCACTTCCAGTTTACAAAGACAGCACTTCCTGTTTTACTCCTCTTTTTCTGATCAGGCCTGCTTCCAATTATGCCACTTCCGGTTTACAATGACGGCACTTCCCGATTCTCGATGATCACCGGGTCACTTGTCCGGGTTGCGGATAAGGTACTTGCGGGTAGGGTCGGGTAGCGGTTCCAAGCGGGTTGTGGGTCGAGGTTGCGGATTGCGGATTGCAGGTTGCGTGTACGGGTTGGGTACGGGTCCCAAAAAATGGACCTGCGCAGGACTCTAACCTGGATCCCAACCATGGAGATCACTTGTGCAGGGACTCCTCTGTCACACCTTGCACACACACATACATGCACACACATACATGCACACAGTGTTGGACTGGGACACCAGGGGCCCACCCAAAAACCTTAGACCAAGGGCCCACCAAGGAACCATAGACCAGGTGTCCACTCTCAGTACTAATATTATTATTCTCCTCACTCAACCTCTATTCTCCTAGTCTCTATTCGTTACATACTTTATTCCATCAAGTTAGCCTCTTTGTTCTGCACTGCATGCACATACACACACATACATGCACACACACATACATGAACAGACACAAACACACATACATGCACACACACATACATGCACACACATACATGCATGCACACATACATGCACACACATACATGCACACACACATACATGCACACACATACATACACGCACACACACATACATGCACACACATACATACACCCACATATATGCACACACACATGCACACACACACACACACATACATGCACACACACATGCACTCACACACATATGCACACAAACATACATGCACACACATGCACACACATACATGCACACACATACATGCACACACACATACATGCACACACACATGCACGCACAAACACACATACATGCACACACATACATACACACACACACACATACATAAACGCACACACACATACATGTACACACACAACATACATGCACACACATACATATATGCACACACACATACATGCACACACACCTACATGGACACACACACATACATACACACACACATATGCACACAAACATACATGCACACACACATACATGCACACACACATACATACATGCACACACATACACATACATGCACACACACATGCACGCACAAACACACATACATGCACACACATACATACACGCACGCACACACACACACACACACATACACACACATACATGTACACACACAACATACATGCACACACATACATACACACACATATATGCACACACACATACATGCACACATACACACACACATAAATACATGCACACCCATACATACACACACACACATAAATATGCACACACACATACATGCACACATACACACACACATACATACATGCACACCCATACATACACACACACATAAATATGCACACACACATATATGCACACACACACATACATACATGCACACACACACATACATAGATGCACACACATACATGCACACACACACATACATGCACACACATACATACATGCACACCCATACATACATGCACACACACACACACACACATACATGCACGCACACACACACACACACACACACATACATGCACACACACATACATACATACATACACGCACACACACACATATACATGCACACATACATGCACACTCTCTTGGCTAGTTTTGAGCTATTTTTGTAGCTGACTTTTGCTGGTTTTGGGAGTTGTAGTTTGCTGTGCAGCCAATGGAAGGAATGATGGGCACAGACAGACACTTCATCCCGGCTTCCCCCTCCCACTCCCGGAGTCTCCCCCTGCCCCGCCCTCTAGCTCCTCCCACCCAGAGGCAGATGAAGCTGATGCAGAGAGTGGACACATCCCTGTCCGTTATACCAAGTCAGGCAGCGGCTGCTCCACTTGCTCGAAGTCTGTAGCTCGGGAGCGGCACCCTACATTCTCTACTGCTGCAATGGAGCCGGGAGGGCCCGCAGGGGCCACCACCCCTCCCCCGGCTCCGGAGAAGAAGAAGAAAATGAACCGGGCGCCTTCTCCAGCCCGACCCAAGGAGCTGAGCGGATGGTCTCTATCTAAAACCCGCAGAAGCTCCCCAGCCTCCTTGTCTGTGCTGCCTCCGGGGCCCCGCCGCCCGCTCCCCTCACCGGGAACCAAGAAACAACCGGGGCCACGGCCTGGGGGCAAATCGAAGTCTCAAGGGGCTCCGGGGCCCCGGACTGACAGCAGCTCGGAGGGCTCATGTGCGTCTGAAGAAAGCAGCGGTACCAGCCGGGGAGCCAGTAGCGAGGAAGGAGGCGCGGGGTCGGGGACCTCCAGCCGGTTGCAATGCAGCACCTCAATGGCCTTCTCCGACCTCACCGAGGACTTGATAGATGGGGGCACTGAGGGGCTCCTCCGGGAGATGGAGGAACTGCGCTCCGAAAATGATTATCTAAAGGTGAGAACGCGGAGGCGGAGCGAGAGCCGCGTGGGCGGGATTACTGTAGGGCGCTGGGCCGATCGATATGTTAGAGATATAAATATATATAATATCTTCTTGTGTAGCTCCCCATGATATATAGTCAATAATTTAATAATGGGCCCTATCAATAAGGGGGCCCTGGAATCTTAATGAATCACACTATATTTGTAAATAGTCGAGATACAGATGGATGTTTAATGGTGCCCCTAACCAATGTGGCAAGAACAATATATACCTCTAATACTGGTACTGTGCAGTGTCACCTGGATTTAGGGCAGGTGTGGACTGGGAGTCAAAATAGGCCCTGGCTGTCCATGTAGAGAGAGGCCCAATCATCCCACTAAATAGTGAATTTATATGGTATCTTATGGCAGCCCCTCTGGCATTTTCCAGAAACCACAGATTGCCAGTCCTGGCCTGATTTAAGGGCTGCAGAATTATAGCTCCCAGGGCAAATAAGGCCTAAGGAAAGGCCCCAGATTGCCATTTTGGTGTAGGGCATAGACATTCCCATACACATGTTAGGAATTTTGTTATTGGAAACTGTTGGTAATTCTAGTGCAGGGGATCCTGTCAGCGCTGCAGGGAGTTACCAGCCAACTCCTCATCTCGGTTACAGGCACTTAGGAAAATACAGTGTAGTTTTGTGTAGAATCCTAACAGTCCTTATAGCGAGTCAGCCATCGTTTTGAAAGGGATGAGTTGGCGTCGCAGTCAGTGGTGGTTGATTATGTGCATAATTTTACCTTAACCCTGGCTCAGTGGCACAATCGCAATGATTCACGGAGGGCAATAAATGGCTCTTTGGAATCCAGAGTTAACAATCCATCTTTTTACTCCGCACAACAAGCTGATTGACTCTTGATTGGGCAGAGGGCAGGACGAGGGAGGGTTAATGAGGCTTTGACGTGTTTAATTAACCCTGCAGAAGAATGTAAACATTGGGGTACCAGCTGGCTCATTTGATGTCATTAACCCCAGAATCCTACAGCCTCTTAAATGTTATTAAATTGCAGGATCTGGAAGCGGCTATGAGATTGGGAGGATGTCTCCTACAGGTTACACAGGATGTGGTGACTTCATGGCTCGCCGCTTTGTATCCCTGCTTAGTAGATAAACCCCTGTTTTTGTCTTCTCTGTGATGTCAGCTTTGTGTACAGGGGACGGCGGATCCTTACAATGTCTCTCCATATCCTGAAACATTGGCCTTTGACACTACATTTCCCAGCATCCCTAAAGGGATTAACAGCCCGCGGTTCCCTAGAGGGATTTCAGTTGAAGTCTTTAGTAAACTACAATTCCCAGCATCCTCATAGGCTTACCTTTCTGAAATCCTGCAGCTTTTAGGTGGGGGTTACTAAAGTTTTTACTTCCCTCATTAAAATGTAATTTTATCTCCGCTTTTAGACTCCTAAATCTGTGGAATTTTGCAAGCTGCGTTGTATCAATGTAGCTGGGTTTTAGAACTCTTCTCGATAGCCTTTATAAGGGGGAAGGAACACCTACTGCTAATTGCCTGCAGGGTAATAATTGGAACATCTTTGAAGAGAAAAAGAGAAGACATTCAGTATTTTCATTGGCTGTAAGGGGGAGATGGTAACATCTGCTGACCAATCAGCCGCAGAGCTCTGCAACCTGTGTTCTTTAGAATTACAGCTGCTTATTTTCAAATAGAAAGGATTGGTTTCTGGCTGCTCCTATTGGCTGCATGTGGAGGGTTATATTTATAGACACTCTCACACACATATACATGGCACACCGGATGTTGCACCCCCTCCTCTCGGTACTAAAGAGTAATGACTTCCAGATGATCCCTGATGTTGGGACAGTGACTGGCTCAGAATTCCCATACAGTCACTCTTGGCCTTGCTACTTGCTGGATTAGTCACCAGATATCAAATGCATTTTTGCACTGGTTGCTATAAATAATAGATCTTTCATTTAACATCATATATATTTCATTTGGTAATTCAGCGGTGCCTGACGTTTCTCATCTGCCGCTTAAATAAACAAGTGGTTTTATTGCCTCCTTACCAGAAAATACCGCTTTTGTATTAAAAAAGTAGTCCCCTAAGTTTGCTCATAGTCTGTATAGATATGTACTATAAAAATATGGCAGCATCAGTATTTGTTTGTACTAAGTACAATTCAGCAGGAACAGCCGTCTAAAGGTGGCCATACAAGGGCCGATAAAAGCTGCCGAAAGACCAAGTCGGCAGCTTATTGCCCCGTGTATGGGGCCCCCCGACGGGCTTCCCTGATCGAGATCTGGCTGAAAGCCGTCCAGATCTCGATCGGATGGGACAAAAAATCCCGTCAGATCGCGGCTGCATCTGTTCGTTGATGCGGTCCCGCGATCCGACCCCCGTTTCCGATGCATTAGGATCCGATCGTTGGGCCCTAGGGCCCACGATCGGATCAGCCCGATATTGGTGGGCATATAGGAGAGAGATCCGCTCGTTTGGCGACATCGCCAAACGAGCGGATCTCTCCGTGTATGGCCACCTTAAGTTTGCTCATAGCCTGTACAAAGAGATACCATGTAGCTATAACAGCATATGATGCCTCCCTTTAAACAGAAGATGTGTGTAACACTATACCTGTCTGTGTGTGTGTTCATGTTTGTGTTTCTTGTGGCTCGTTGTTGCAGTGCAGCTTCGGATCACAACAAGGCACCACATGCTCATTACGGCTGTCGTGCCAGTTTTGCTCCCTCTGTGAAACCAGAGACCTCATTCAGGGCCATGGATGGAAAAGAAAATGTTTATTTGGAATGTGGCCCCTTTGGCTGTGCAGTGCTTGTGTTACACAGGGGCCATCAGGTTCAGAGATGAGCGGGGGAGTCAGACAGTGTCAGGGGATCAGAAGACACTGTCCCAGGAAATTCCTTCTCTGGTCACTGGATTGCACATAGAAGTTATGGGGCTACAAGAACACCTGCTACATTTAAGAAACCACAACCAGGTCTTTTAGATGTTAAGTTACAACTCCCAGCATCCCAATGAAAGCTGAAGATACCGTGGGTGGTGGTATGCAGGTTTGGACTGGGATTCAAAATAGGCCCTGGCATTCCAAGTACACAGAGGCCCAAACAGCCCCACCAGCCTAATAAATAGTGACTTTCTATGACCTCTGGCATTTGCCAGTCCGGGCCTGGTGGTATGTCCGGAGGAATGCAGTTTGTCACAGCTTGGCCTCAATTTTTTTTTACTCTGTTTTATCTAAAAGTAAATTACATTTATTTTGTCCATTTATTCTGATGTTCCTTGTTTTTAACAGAGCTTTACATGAGTATTTAAGGAGGTATTTTTGGAAATATTTGTAGCTTTGAAAACATTTACAGGAAGTTGTTTACTTCTAATTAATCCACTAAAGCTTAAATCCAGCAGTGACGTTAACAATGGGTGTTAGATCTGTGTCACTGTGACAGAATGCTCTGTTATAAAGATAGCTAGAATCTCAGCCATAAAGCAGGGCAGGGCTGCTGCTTACAATGGGGATCAGATGGGATCTGTGTCACTGTGACAGAATGCTCTGTTATAAAGATAGCTAGAATCTCAGCCATAAAGCAGGACAGGACTGCTGCTTACAATGTGTATCAGATAAGATCTGTATCACTGTGACAGAATGCTCTGTTATAAAGATAGCTAGAATCTCAGCCATAAAGCAGGACAGGACTGCTGCTTGCAATGGGGATCAGATAGGATCTGTGCCAATGAGACAGAATGCTCTATTATACAGATAGCTAGAATCTCAGCCATAAAGCAGGACAGGACTGCTGCTTGCAATGGATATCAGATAGGATCTGATAGCTAGAATCTCAACCATAAAGCATCAGTATTTTCCTGGCACAAATACAAACCTAATTTTTTAATCCTAAAGCTGGCCATAGACATGTAGACTATATCTTATGTCAGACGAACGATCGTCCATGCCAATCTTCCGACCTGCAATTTACCATTCAGATTAAGATAAAAGTAGTAAAGAGAACAAATCACCCGATGCTCGGGCCATTAGTTGACCGACAGAATTCATACGAAAGATAAATAGTAGTGACAATCTCCAATTGATATCATCAGATAGGCAATACATGCAGAGATCGTATCAGTATATACTATATAAATCTTTTAATCTGTCCGATCGACTGATCGCCATGGTATGAAAATCGTAAATCTTTGCTTTGTACTATGGTATAATTGCATCTATGGGCAGCTTAAGACTACTCCCACACCAGGCAGATTCTAGACCTGTGGATAAGAGAGTTTAAGCCCCTGTCAAGTGTCTGATGTGCCTTCACCCAGACAGGCACACAAGCGGATTTTGGTGCTGAAACATCTAAATATGCATTTTGGCACCAAAATCCACTTTCTGTGCCTGCGTAAGGGCTGATTCTCAGCCTGCGTGGCAGTATCCTAAAGTCATTTTAAAACTGACTGCAGTGGGTGCCTGCTCATGTGTAAAACTAATCTTCAGTGTATCAGAATGAGCGAGAAGCTGTATGAAGAATCCCATTGGGGGTGCCTCTAAAGCCTCCCAATTGGCCTGCTACCAATAAGCTGGCAGATAATAACACACTAATGTATTATTGTGAGCACTGCAGTGCAGGAGGGTGAAAAATCCTTTCCATTCCCGTTTGCTGCTACTATGGAAATCTTGTTTATGCCAGAGCACCTAGTGTGCGCAGGGGAGTGCGTGTGATGTTACTGGTTTACATATAAAGCTAGCAATGCACTTGCTAGATATAAAAATATACATTCATATGCACATGTTATTCATGGAGGCAACCTTTGTATAATCTGGAGCAACAAAGGCCCTCAATACTTGTCCCATAGCAACATGCAGGTTGGAAATAGCCAGACCACCTCCCAACCTACCCCTGATGGACCTACAACCATTATCCAGTTTTATAGCATGAGCGTGACCCAATGAAATCACCAGAGGGGTGGGGCAGTGTAATTATGTCATCAGAGAGACAGGCCTGCACAATGACATCACTAAGGGTCAGGGCACACTGGCAGATTCAGAGAGATTAGTCGCCCAGCGACAGATCTCCTCTCCTTTGGGGCGACTAATCTCCGCAAACTGCTTCTCGATGGCTAAAATGTAGATCGCCGGCGGGATGGCACTTGGCGAGATTCGTTTTCCGATGTTGCCTCACGAGGAAGGCAGGGGAGGCAGTTTGGGGAGATTAGTTGCACTGTAAAAGAGGAGATTTGTCACTGGGCGACGAATCTGTCTGTGTTTCCTGACCCTAAAGCTGCAGGTTTTAACTGGCCCGCACAGCTTTATTAGGAAATAACTTACCGATTCTCCGCTTGCGCTCCTCTTCAGAAACGGTGACGGCGACAATCCATCGTGTGGCACTCGATTTTGCCTCCCTGGCTATCTCCTATAGAAGGCAGGGAGGAGAAATCGAGCGCCGCACAATGGATCGTCCCCCTGTCTCCGATTCTGATGACAGAATCGTTCCTGTTACTGGTCTTTTAATCATCTGAATTGGCACATTGGTTATTTCTATCTGGTGCCTGTAATCATGTCGTTTGTGAAGCAGAAGTCCTGTGTTTTATTGCAGAGTGTTTCCTGTAAGCTCTGGTGTCTCTCCTATAAACATGCACTTCTCATTCAAGTGTTATTTTAATTGACCGTTATTATGCATTTTCTTGACTAGTGCCAAAAGACCCTAAAAAGAGAAAACAAGGTATTTATAAACATATTATATCATTCTGGAGACAAGGCAAAATAGTACAGATCAAGGGAATACAGATAAAGCACCTAGGACATTTTTAGTGTTTAGTTTTAGTTTTGATATGACTTGTCCTTTAATGACCAACCTATTCTGAGGGGGAAGCATTTCTTGTAAGAACTTCAGTGGCTCTTAGGTCTGTATTTTTTCATGGGCTCAGGATGTTTTGGAGCCCTTTTCAAAACACACACAGATTTTGAGTCCTAGAAACTCTGCCATGATTGGAGGATTAAACTGTCCAATCACAGCCCATTTTACACACTGTACCTGAAACATTATCTGTGCTTATGTATAATTTTATCTGTGTTCCACTTGCTGGTACTTTCCCCATAGCGTATTACAAGAGCCATGGGCTTATGTTGTTCTCCTTCATACAAAACCAATACAAAGTCATAGGTATAGGATGCAGGGGTATATAATGTAACAATATTATTTTCCCTAGCTAAGCCCGTGCTGCTCCTTGTATCACTTTCTAATCCTGTAAACAGACAGATAAGCACAAGAACTGTTTTAAACCATGTGGGCCATCTAAATAATTTGGTGTCACCGAGTCATCATAATCCATTTGTGCCCACTGAATGCTCTGTTATAAAGATTGCTAGAATCTCAGCCATAAAGCAGGGCAGGACTGCTGCTTAAGGTGGCCATACACGGCCGATAAAAAGCTGCAGACAGACTGAGTCAGCAGCTTATTGGCCTGCGTATGGGGGCCCTCTGACGGGCTTCCCCTGATCGATATCTGGCCAAAGTCTATCAGATGTTCATCGGGCAGGGCTAAAAATCCAGTTGGATTGCAGACCACAACTGTTCGTTGATGTGGTCCCGTGATCTGACCACCTGTACTCCTGCATGTTGGGCATATCGGGGATAGATCCGCTTGTTTGGCAACATTGCTACGGATCTCTCTGAATGGTCACCTTTACAATGGGTATCAGGATCTGTGTCACTGTGACAGAATGCTGTTATAAAGATAGCTAGAATCTCAGTCATAAAGCAGGACAGGACTGTTGCTTACAATGGGGATCATATAGGAACTGTGTCACTGTGACAGAATGCTCTGTTATAAAGATAGCTAGAATCTCAGCCATAAAGCAGGACAGGACTGTTGCTTACAATAGGGATCAGTTAGGATCTGTGTCACTGTGACAGAATGCTCTGTTATAAAGATAGCTAGAATTTCAGCCAAAAAGCAGGGAAGAACTGCTTTTTCAGAGAAAGAAATGTAGATACAGGCACGAGTTACAGGAAATTCACTCCCCTATTCAAACACACAAAGGGCACTGTAAAACATCACACACTGCTTACTGACACTCAACTCCGATTGTATGCAGCTGTTTTCAGACTCGCTGGACTTAGTTAACCCGTCTCTTCACTAATATCCTTTGCTTTTATTTATGGCTGCCTCGGTGGGACAAGCAGTTGTCAATATTGACTAAACAAATTTTATATCTATTCAGTGAGAATTCCTTGATCTCCAAAAGCTGGTTGTTTCCCCTCTGGCAGATAGCAGTGCTGTTATATTGTCTCTATGTATACACACCTGTGTGCTTATTTACGTTCCTTCCTCCTAAAGGTGGCCATACGCTATGAGATCTGCTCGTTTGACGAGGTTGCCAAACGACTTGACCTTCCCCCGATATACCCACCAAAGGCAGGATCGATGTTGGGCTAATACAATCGTTTGGCTCTAGGGCCAAACAATTGCATAACAATGATGGGAATAGGCGCCGATGGGACAAGAACTGCATCAACTAGCCAATGAGGTCCTCTCAGAAGGCCCCGTTCATGGGTGGATAAGCTGCAGAATCAGTATAAAGGACCCGAAACGTCAGCTTAAATCTTTTTGTGTGTGGTCACCTTTAGCCTGAGTCTCATAACAGGCATAGTCTATGCAAAATTGTCACCTGTTCGAACAGAGACAGATTGTGGTGCATAGGGTTACCAATTAACCCCTTACTGGCTATATAAATAAAATGCTTATGCTTCATGATATTAGTATTCGTTGCATTTTGCATGGCTGTTTGGAAACCGTGCAGTCTGCAAGATACATTTGTAGCATTAATTAAGCAGCATACTAATTACATATGTGCTTGGTATCAAAGAGATGAGCTGGTAACACTGTTGTTACAAGGGCGCGTTCTGAACTACGTGGTCCACAGGTCTAGAAAAGAGAGAGGCGTCCAGCCCTTTTTTAAAACTGTCTATTGTATCTGCCAGTAGTGTATCTGCCAGTACAGAAGGCTATAGGGCTTCATGTATATTCAGTACTGTTCTTCTCCTCATTTGGAGCTTGTGTCCAGAATTATCTCATGTTATTGGTTTTGCACATTCTTATCTCGTGCGTTATGCACAAAGTGTCCGTGTTTCATAGGGTGTGGATGTGATACAGAGCAGAATCATCCTCCGTGTGATGAAATGCTTTGGCAAAGCAGAGCAACGAGCCTTTGTAATGCTCACATCTCCTTGACATTCCCCATGACACCTCGAGCTGCCTGACAGTACAGTATGGTTACCTAAGGTCGATCTCATTTAGCAGCGAGATCTATCCAAATAAAGAGCGAATGTTTCTTAACTCAGTGATGTTTACCCCCTGGGTCTCCAGCTGTTACAGGCATTAATGGGCTGGGTTACTTTAGTCCTTATTCAATTAATAGTGGCACCAGTTCCTTATATACTGCTGGAGCAGAGTATCAAGATGCATTGAAGTCGCCCTCAAAGGTCTTGGGTGAATTAAGGTGAGAATCTAGCCTCTAAGAATAAATTCTGCCCTGATTTACCCAAGACCTGTGAGTGCGACCTCTAAGCAAGCATGTACAGCCAAAGTGAAGGAGCTTTCTACCAGATATAAATATATAAAAAAAGTCTCATGCTTTTCTATGGTCATGGAACTGCTCTGTAATTTATAATAGCCTTATATTTTACAATAGGGGTACTTTATTCACTATATAATCCATGACTAGCACAGTATGGCATGTGATTCCCAATTCTGTGTGTGCACACCCAATTCTGTACAAAAAAGACTAGTGGCATGCCATGCTTATAGTAAGAATGGCTATATGCCCATTCAGCCATTGCTCTGTAAATCCAAGCTAGCAGTTTTTTTCACCTTTCATTATCATTTGGGGGAGGGGGGGTCAGTAGTCCCAATAGTATTTACACAGCATTTTACCAAACACACATTCAAAAAGTAAAAGGGTAGGGTAAGTTTCCCCTTTAATATAAACCTACCGAAGGATCTGTTGCTCTGTAGAGAATAAACCATGCAAAAACACAACTGATTAATCTGCATATTTGAGTTTTTTGCTATAAGGGACTGCCATACTGCTTGTACATAGTACTAGCAATATACTGTCCCAATGAAAACAAACCTTGCAGCCCTTCTACTCAGTCAGTAGTGAGACAGTCAATGGGTTAAATCTTCTTTCACTTTAAATTCACACTGGGATGGTGCATGCTCACACAGTGCTACGTTGCTGATTATTTCAATGTGGTAACTTATTCGGCTTTATTTTTACCCGCTGTTGCTGGGTGGACTCCCTTGTTTTTCTAGCGAAAATAAGAGGTATAAGCCTCAGCTGAGTGCTATGATCTATCCCTTTCTAATCTCACTCCATCTTTAAGGGCTCTTACCGACGTGCGTTTGAAGCTGCACTCCCCTGTGTTCTGTTTTTTTGGGTTCAGCTGCAGGGGAGCAGGAAAAATGCAGCATGTTGCGTCTCAACCTGCGTTCAGCGCCTACATTGTGGCTCAATGTGGCACTTTTTGTGGCAGCATCTATGGCAAATTTGGTATTGCAGTCACCCTAGTGCTGTGTATGTACAGTAATGCCATTTGAGGGTCACACAGGTTTTTATATTGTAGTGGCATATGTTAAGGTGGCCATACAGGAAGAGATCCGCTCGTTTGGCAAAATCTCTGCCTGATATGCCCACATTGAGATGGGAGATATCGGGCTAATCCGATCATGGGTGGTTAGATCGCGGGAGCTCATTATTGAACAAATGTGGCCACAATCAAACAGGATTTTTAACCCTGCCCGATCAACATGTGGCCGACTTTCGGCCAGATATCGTTCGGGGAAGCCTGTTGGAGGGCCCCATGCATGGGCCGATAAGCTGCCGACTTGGTCTGTCAGCAGCTTTTATCAGCCTGTGTATGGCCAGCTTAAGTCTCTTGTTATATAGTAAATGAGACTGGAAACAGAACAGCATCTTTGTATTATCTCAGTTTGTAAAACATCAAACCTTTAAACCAGGGGTGTCCAAACTTTTTACAACGAGGGCCAAATTTGGTGAGATGAAAATGTTTGGGGGCCGACCAATCAGCATGACATTGTTTCATTCGAACCATTAAGTATATATATATTCATGAAGCTGCTGTATCCAGGCAAAATTAAATGTGAAGCCATTATGGTATGTTAGTGCCCTACTGCACTGATCTTCTGTCCCCATAGCCAGCCCTTACCCACCCCCACATCCAGCCTCTGTAGTCTATAATAACTTTTATTTCAATTGTTCATTCTCTCTCCGTTAGACACTCACCTTTGGAAACTCCCCCTCCCTCTCAGAAACAGGCATGAAAAAAAAGCTTAAAACTCTGTCTCCTCCTTTAAACACAAGCACTCCCTCTGGAGCTCCCCCCTCCCTGCCAGAAACTAAAGGTGGACTCCGACTGTGATTTACTTCCCTGCTGGCACACATTCATTTCTATGTGATCGCTGATACAGGCGTTAGATAAGCAGGATCAAGCTGCAGCAGCACATTCAACACTCGCGTCTCTCAGTGATCACATAGAAATGAATGTGCGGCAGCAGGGAAGTAAGTTCGAGTCCACCTTTAGTTTCTGGCAGGGAGGGGGAGCCGGCAGCTGCAGCAGAGAGAGCTGGTATGTAACGGAGGCCTTGGTTGTAAAACTATCGAAGGGGGAGTTGAGCCAGAGGATAGAACGGGGTTTTTTTAGCACTGTAGCTTTTTTTCATGCCTGGTTTATGGGAGGGAGGGGGAGTGACAGAAGGTTTAAAAAATCACTGCGAGGTGCTGCTGTGACTTCGGCTCCTCTTCTGCTCTTTGCTGCGGGCCAATTAAAATTGGATCGCGGGCCGCATTTGGCCCGCGGGCCGTAGTTTGGACACCCCTGCTTTAAACTGTCGTATCTACCATTACATCTGTTGTAGAGGATTCATTAAAGAACTCTTTCCTTGCCGCCTTAAGTCTTCTCCAAATGTAGAGAGATTTTTTTTTTTGCCAGCTAAGAAGGCTGGAATAGTAGTAATCCTGGGCATGCCACGTTTTATGTGGGGGAAAAGCCTGAGAGAGAGAGAACTTCCTCTTTCATCCCCCTCGTAAATACATAATTTGTACCCGTTGCTAGTAGCTATGTAGTAAGGTAAATTCAGCCGAGATCTGAGTGTTTCTTTGTAGACATGTAGATATTTGCATCCATGACTCACGTGTTGAACTTCCTCTTCTTGCTGGGAATATGATGACTCTGTCCATTCATTGTGATCATCCCACACCAATCTGGACGCTTTTTATTTATTCATTCATATCATTGGGGACTAGTATGACGACATGTTTGGTTTAAAGGGGCAGTCTCCTTGAGATTTGCTATAATGTTATATATAATATTCAGTATAATATGTTGTGGTGGAATTGGGGCCCAGTGCAAATCTGACTTCTAGGGGTGCACCAACCTGTAACCTACTGTACAGCTGGAAACCCGTTATCCAGAAAGCACCAAGTTAAGGAAAGGCTGTCTTCCATAGACTCCATTGTATCCAAATAATCCAATTTTTTTTTAAAATTATTTCCCTTTTCTCTGTAATAATAAAACGGTAGATTGTACTTGATCCAAACTAAGATATAATTAATCCTTATTGGAAGCAAAACCAGCCTTTTGGGTTATTTAATTTTTACATTATTTTATAGTAGACTTAAGGTATAAAGATCCAAATTACGGAAAGGTCCCTTATCCAGAAACCCCCACGTCCTGAGCATTCTGGATTACAGGTCCCATACCTGTAGAATTTTCAGAACTCAATGGGAGTGTTACCTGCAATATAGTAAAGCCACTGTCATGCTGTTTGGAGAGTCAAAAGATATGGGAAATATAATTATTCTACCTACAGCTGCTGATCTATGCTCCCCTGCTTGGACCCCCCGCCCCCATACCAAAGTTACCGGTAGATCAGAAATTCTTAAGGCATATGGCACATTGGATACTTCTTGCATGTGTTGACCACCAGTGCTGGAACTTTCACAAATGAATCCCACTAAATAGAATTGAAGCTTTCAAAAGGGATGTTTTCTGTTGTTTTAAAACACTGGGGCTCATTTATGAACACTGGGCAAATTTGCCCATGGGCAGTTACCTATAGCAACCAATCAGTGAGTAGCTTTTTGAAACCAGCTGCAAGTAGAACAATGAATGCAGCAATCTGATTGGTTGCCATGGGTTACTGCCCATGGGCAAATTTGCCCAGTGTTGATAAATGAGCCCCACTGTCCTCCATTGGCCTAAGAAGTCTTCTTATCTCATAGCAAAGCACACCCAACCCCTCTGCTGTTTTAATTTGGCATTGTCCCTAAGTCTGTGCCTCTTATGGTTACACCACTGCTTTGTATCCTAACAATCTGTCATATAAACCATTTCTGTTGTTCTTAAAGGGGTGGTTCACTTTTTAACTATTAGTAGGTTATAGAATGGACAGTTCTATGCAACGTTTCAATTGGCTTTCATTATTTATTTTCTATCGTTTTTTCATTATTTTCCGTCTTCTGACTTTTTCCAGCTTTCATATGGGGGTCACTGACCCCATCTAAAAAACAAATGCTCTGTAAGGCTATGGTCACACTGGGTGATAAGTCGCCTGCAATTTTTCAAAGAAAGTCGCACCGATCGCCTTTGTGCAGAAGGAAAGAGCGACTTTTACCAGGAAGCGATTATCATCCCATAGTGCTGTGCGCTATGTCCATACGCTGTTTGTCTGTATTGGTGCGGCCTCTCGTAGCGTTGTTACGTAGCGTCTTGACGTCAGCGCGAAATTTTCCATATTATTGCGGCTACTATTCTTTGTGTGTTTGTTTGTGGGAGATTTCTGTGCTTCTCTGTGTACATGCTATTTCTCAGCTATCGCTCCAAAAAGGGTCTCTGTGCGTTTTAAAGCTACAGGCGATCTCAAATCGTGTTGTGTACATATTGGCTCGCGATTTGCATGAATCTTGATGTGTCGACAAAACAAACGACTTGTCGCAAGGACTCGCTTTTAAAAATCGCGGGCGACTTAACCCCCAGTGTGACCTTAGCTAAAGCTACACATTTATTGTAAGTGCTACTTCTGTTTACTCGTCTTTCTATTCAGGTCCCCTCCTATTCATACCTGCATACTGTGCCCAATTAATACCAGGGTGACCAGTAGAAAGCTCACACAGTGCATCTTTAGGAATGTATACGAAATACTGTTCTTCCTGTTGGCACTTTACCAGTATCCAGCAAGTATGTGTGATAATATCTTGGTGACCTCTCTTAGTTGCTGATTGACCTTGAGCTTTCTTGTGGAACCCATTGTCTCCAAATCCATCCAAATCTTTCTCCGGCAGATTTTTTCCTGATATAATAAGTGTAATGTAAAAAAAAATATAAAATGCAGTATCCACTCCCCAGATACACACTAATCCAGGCTATCATAGCTAAACTATAATAAATGAGTAGATATGGAAAGGCATGACCATTACTGCCTGTAGTGATTTTGGGAGGATTTCCTGCTCCAGGAATAACAGACACAATAGGAAGCAGTGTTTACAGTGTGAAAGTAAAATTAAAATGATGCTGTAATTTAAAATGAATATAAACACTGTGTGATTGGGAGTATCTAATCATTGTACACACGCACCTTTGGTCGGTTACTTGTTCCACCCATGGACAAGTTTATTTTTTGGTCTACAGAATCTTTTTCTATGACTAGAATGTGACCCCAAATTACTGGGGGTTATTGTCCTTTCAAAATGAATCGCTGTAAAAATGTTGTGAACAATGCTTTTAAACAGTGTTTATTCTCTGAATGTTTTTGTGAGAATGCAAGAGTCCGTGCATGTTTTACCCTGTATAGTGGTACAGTCTAGTCAAGCCTTTGTTCTGGGCCCTCCTTGGGGCATAACAAGGTTACAGATGTAGAAAAATATTGGTCATTCGTCCATAGCTCCCAGATTATCAAGGGCAGAAAATAGATTTTCACACCATATCTAAATGACCAGCTTTCAGGGCTGCCTTTGAGAAAAAATAGGCATTATCCGCAAATGTTACCCCAGATCTTATATAGGCTGTGACTATGGTCCTAGATATCCAGTAATGAAATAGTTCACACTTCAGCCTTTATAAATTCCCTACACTCAATGATGCAGAGTGCTGGGTTCGCTGGTGGAGTTTATATTATTCCTAGTATACCAGTAGCTGTTTATAAGATGATCATTGTACCAAATACAAGGCAGCTAGATTCTGTTTTCATGCCAAAGCATGCACAGACTGTCTCTCTGCGTGAAACATCTCCTTCCCAGCTTTGCTGAGTTTGCTTTTTAGCAGATTACGGAAGGAGTAACCCTTTCATATCTTGCACGGCACAGAGCCCTAGTCCCATGTCTTTGTAGGCACTCATTTGGAGGACTTGAAGAAAAAAGTCACATGCGATCAAGACTGTTTATAAGCTGCCCTGCATGTTTTCTATGCCACGTTGTCTCCAGGGTGCATATGATGCTGCCTTAAGTTGCTAATGTGAAGTGAGGTTATTTTTATTTTTTAGAAGCTGTTGGGTATATATTATAAAACATTATGATCACACATGGAACCTGAAGCCAAATTCTCCTTGTTTGCAATAGTATTTATGGTATAATTGATCGATTGATACCGTCATGGTGTCAGAATTAAGGAAAACTGGTCGAATTGCTTTCACCCTCCATGGTACAGCTGTCTGGCCTCCTACACAAGCTGTCTTCCCCCCCCCCCCTTTTTTTTTTTTTTTGTCATTCTTGCTATGTCAGGCATAAAGAACCCCTCCACCACCAGCTTTCATGTTTATAAGTGTGTGTTTTATCAGCCAACAAAAAAGGCCATAGAGATTCACTGCTTGTAACAGTTAGGATTCCTTGAAGAATCCTAAATAGCATATATCACATGATACTGTAAACTGCTATTCTTTAAAAATAAAAAAGATAAGAAAAAGAATCCTAAATATCTGTGCTAAATGTCATGTATGTTATCTGTAATTATCCACAAGTTTGCTTAGGGAAAAACTATGGCAAAATAGTTTGTTGGCGTACACTAAGAACAATTTGGGCAAAAACCATTATGTGTAGGAGTGTAGGACTGTGTTTTGCTATACTACCCAGGGTAGGAGAAAACTTAAAGGAATAATAGTTCAGTGTGAAAATAAAAACTGGGTAAATGGATAGGCTGTGCAAAATAAAAAATGTTTCTAATATAGTTAGCCAAAAATGTAATGTATAAAGGCTGGAGTGAATAGATGTCTAATAAAACAGCCAGAATCCAACTTCCTGCTTTTCAGCTCTATAACTCTGAGTTAGTCAGCGACTTGAAGGAGGGCCACATGGTACATTTCTGTTCAGTGAATTTGTAATTGACCCTCAGCATTCAGCTCAGATTCAAAAGCAACAGATATGACCCATGTGCCCCCCCCTCAAGTCTCTGATTGGTTACTGTCTGGTAGCCAGGGTAACCAGTCCGTGTAAACCAAAAGAGCTGAAAAGCAGGAAGTAGTGCTCTGACTGACATGTTATACATCAAATCACTCCAGCCTTTATACATTACATTTTTGGCTAACTATATTAGAAACATTTTTTATTTTGCACAGCCTATTTATTTACCCAGTTTTTTTATTTTTACACTGAACAATTCCTTTAAGTTTTCTCCTACCCTGGGTAGTATAGCAAAACACAGTCCTACACTCCTACACATAATGGTTTTTGCCCCACTGGCTATCACACTTGGGCCAATCCATGTTCAAAATGTGGGTCTGTACATCCTGTCAGGAGAAGACTGCATTGACTGGCCACTGCAGTCCTTGTTTGGCTGAATTTTCTACCCTGCCCAATTGAAGTCTCTGATGTATGTTTGTTGGACAGGCTGTCAGAAAGGCCTTATACATGGTACAGTAAGCTGCCAAATCAGTCTGCAATTACTTGCCTGTATTGGCTCTCTAACTCCACTGATCACTGCCAGAGAGACAGACACTGGGCATGACATTTGGCTAAAGATGGTTGGCTCCAGCCCCACCCAACAGCCCCGCACTGTATGGATGGAGAGGTGGCCCTGTTCAGGGTTGCTGTTTGTTTAAAAATCTTAATTTTTTTTTCTTTGTCAGGTGTTCCTGTTGCCTGCAACTTTGATCATTTTATGTCTATGACTATGACTAAGGGATTTATTCCCGAAACGCATAAAGTGACTGCGATCCGCAGGAGCCTGCAATAAATTTGCCTTTCTATCCGGAGTCCCATCCTCTCTCCTTTTTTGGTTGTTGAATTTATGTCTCTCGTTACATTTGTGATGTTAACATAAGATGGCAGACAACATTTAATGGGTGTTCAGAGGGATGCTGTTCTAAAACAATACAGTCTGAAAGTGAATGAACTGACAGAATTAAGCTTTTACCTAAACTGTTCACCTAAGTGTCCTTTAGACTGGGCTTAATATCCTTTCTCCCTAAATTTCACCCTTACTAGCCTTCAGGTTTGGCCCTAACAGCCTCTCCAGGAAAGCCAGGCCCACTGGTTGGGAATCACAGATATAGGGCAGCTTATTTGAAAAATTATTTGCTTGTGTCCTTTACTAGTGTGTGGTTGTTTTCTACATTTTCACTGTATTTCTCATGTTTCCCTATAGGATGAAATCGAGGAACTGAGGTCAGAAATGCTTGAGATGAGGGATGTCTACATGGAGGAAGATGTTTACCAACTACAGGAGCTCCGACAGCAGTTAGAGCAGGTCCACAAGACTTGCCGCATCTTCCAGTACCGGCTGAAGAAAGCTGAACGTAGAGGGCTGAGGGTGGCACAGACAGGACACGTGGACAGTGAGCTCATCTCCACTTTAGAACAAGATGTGAAGGTAAGACTTGGAAGCTTGGGTAGATAATGTGAGTTATGTAGCATTACTCACAGCAACATACACGGTGAGCTATTTTTCTTGCAGTTAAAAGGAATGGTCCGTTTTTCTTTATACAGCTGTGTTTACATTGAGGATGGGTGAATACTTTTGAAAACCTATTAGTTAAAAAGAGGGCAGAGCAAATTCCATTCCATGACTCCTTATCTTTATCTTTCCCTCCGGGCTAAATATTTAGAATTTTTAATATAATATCTTACACATATTCTCCTTGCATTGTTTATACTATATAAATAATAATAATTTAGGGCAATGACACATGAGGAGATTAGTTGACTGCTGCAAATTTCCTCTTCTATGGGTGACATTGCTCTATTATCATGGTCATCCCTTGAACCATTGTCATTATCTTTACCTTTACCCCATTACAGTTCTTTAGTTAGATTAAAAACATGACTAGGGCAGGGGCACACAAAGCTACTGGGGGAGATTAGTTGCTTCTTCTTCGGGCGACTAATCTCCTCCCGGAACAGCCTCCTCACCGGCTAGAATCTAAATCGCAAGCCGGGATGACACTCGGAGCACTTCGTCTTCCAAAGTGGCTCGAGGGAAATTGGTCGCCCGAAGAAGAGGCAATTAGTCGCCGGGCGACTTAATCTCCCCAAATCTTAGCGTGTGCACTTACCCTAAAGGTAAAGAGCATCAAGAAGAGCCAATATTGGCTGATCTGACTGTGAGAATATAGAAACCTAACAGCAATGTTTGCAGATGGATACTGACTGTGAGAAATATGTGAAGAATTGGTGAAGAGAAGAAATTTGGGGAAACCCCGGTTTACATAAGACCTGCACAATTGCACAGAAATCAGGGTAGTTAGCAATCCATGCACTTCAATTAACTGCTCATTGTGCATGCAGGATGTGGATTTTTTGTGTTCTGGTTTGCATGACAACACACTACTTAAAGGAGAACTAAACCCTAAAAATGAATGTGGCTAAAAATGTCATATTTTATATACTGAACTTATTGCACCAGCCTAAAGTTTCAGCTTCTCAATAGCAGCAATGATCCAGGACTTCAAACTTGTCACAGGGGGCACCATCTTGGAAAGTGTCTGTGACACTCGCATGCTCAGTGGGCTCTGAGCAGCTGTTGAGAAGCTAAGCTTAGGGTTTGTCACAAATTATCCAGCAGAAAATGAGGTTTGTCTGTAATATAAGATGATGCTACAGGGCTGATTATTAAACGATGATGCTAATTGCACTGGTTTCTGTGCTGTCATGTAGTAATTATCTGTATTAATTACTAATCAGCCTTATATTGTGACATTTCTATTCTATGTGTACTGCATATTGTGAGTGTGTCCCTAAGCTCAGTAAGTGACAGCAGCACAGAGCATGTGCAGTGAATCAGCAGAAAAGAAGATGGGGAGCTACTGTGGCATCTTTGCAGACACAGATCTTTACTGCTAAAGGGCTCGGGTTGCCTTGGGCTGGTACAGAAGCACAAAACATCATGTACAACATTTCTACCTACTTCTTTAGTTAGGCATTACTTCTCCTTTAACAGCATATAAATAAAGACTCCTTTAAGGGGTTTTATTATTAATAACATGTATTTATATTTATGAAGCGGCAATGTATTCCACAGCGCTCTACAATAAATGGGTTTATACACAGAACACAAAGAATTTCATACAAAGCACCCAATAACTGATATAAGCGGTAAAGAGGGCCCTGCCCAAAACAGCTTACAATCTAAAAAGCCTTCAGTTTAAAATAATAATATAGATGGATTGGCTATAAGAATTTTGAAAAGGAGAATGAGAGACTAAAACAAAAGGGTTGCTAGTGTGTCCTATGGCACCAGCCAATGAGTCAAGATGTCCTATTTCTGCAGGAATGCCACCTAATGTAGGAGAGTTTGGTGCCATATTCGCTCACCAGAGAAGCCCTGCTTTTCTATGCCTGTGAAAGATGTTTATGTCGTGTGAGTGACGGATACACCTATAGATGAAAGCTTATACTAGCACAGGTTATTTTATTTGCAGTCCCCTGCCTACTAAAGGTGCTTCTAAAAGTGCTATAGAACAGCAGTCTCCAGTGTATTGCAGGAAGCCAGGGCTCTACCCTTGTTGCCTGGCAACGCCAGAACAGGCTCCGGCCTGTGTTTATATTCCTGACTCCAGCCTTCCTATTCTGCACGCCTTAATTTTCCATTAGGGCACTGCCTCTGCTATACTGCTCCCTTCCTCTTTCAAACAAAGACGCTCAGTGCTTGAAAGCCAATGGCAGCTAATATTTTGGTTGTGAGAACCCTAGAAAGGAGGGGGCTTCGAGATGGAAAATACTGTTGTATTTTCATTTCAGAGAGGAGGGGAATAACCCATTTCACTGCTGCATACCTATCAACGTTTTTTTTCTTTTCTTTATAAAAACAGAATTTAAAGTCTGTCTCTAAATGAAGTCTGCCTCTAAATTAACTTTTAGTCATAGAATGAAGCAATATAAGCTGCTATTAGAATTATGATTTATTATTCTTTTTTAAAAAGTGACATTTTGATTCTAGAAAAAAAGAACAATTATGAGGCATGGGGAACTAGATCCAGTTCCATGTACTTTTACTGTCTCCCCACCAATGATGCCTGGTTCTAGAACACTAAATGGTCAACAGGGGTATGAACACTGGAAGCCCAGACAATATTGCATTCTAGTGTGCATGTTTCTGTTCTGCGATCAGCAACAGAGCAGAATCAGTCAAATATATAACAGCTGTCAATCAGTGGTGTTACTTGGGAGCATCGGGCTTCCCCGGAAAAAAAAAAAATCTACTGGCGCGAACATTCCCTCCTCTCCTGGCCCCACTCCCGAACCTCTCATACCACACCTCCCTGGCCCAGACCATGTTGTTATTTAAATGTACAAGGCCAGTTGGGGACCCACGGGGTCTGCTGTATAGGTAGTTACACCACTGCTGCCAACCCCACTGTACAGCTCTGCCTTAGGATGGCAGGACCAATTTCAGGAACCTGCTTAGAGTAATCAGTGATTTTAAGAAGTTACTGGTTAGTTATAGTTGCCCTTTTTATGGAAGAACAGAGACTTTTTTTTTTTTGTTCTTCCCCTGAATCAAGTGCTAACTTGGGTGTCATCTCATCTACGTGGCACACTTTTTCGGTGAGAGCCGGGGACTGGTACCAGTGCTTAGTTTACATTTTTACTGCCCCTAAGTTTGGCTGAAGAATTAACTGACTCGGGCAACAGAGCAAACAGAAAACTCGGCATTATTCATTTTTTTTAATGTAAAACAAAAAGCACTGTCTTGTACTACAATTTCTCTAATTGATATAAGAATGTCAGTATCACTTTAAATGATGTTCAAGGGTGAATGTGCCACCGTATTTGCTCCTTTTTCTATAATTGTGTATTATTATTACCATTTATTATAGAGTTGCTGTGTCAGCACTAGCACTTTAAAGAGGAATCCTTTTGTCCATGTATCA
Source organism: Xenopus laevis (assembly GCF_017654675.1). Classification (NCBI taxonomy): domain Eukaryota; kingdom Metazoa; phylum Chordata; class Amphibia; order Anura; family Pipidae; genus Xenopus; species Xenopus laevis. Next base: position 45,530,258 of record NC_054387.1, on the reverse strand, counting down.
GGCCTGCAAGGCTATTCTGCTGTGATACTATGTAACTATACAGTACATAATAATTTATTTAATTTCGGTGGATGTTTCAGTTTTTATTGTCGGGGTTTATTAACACAACTGAAAAAAGGAACTGATCCTCAAGCAGAAACTGCTCTGACAAAGGCTTCTTTCATTTGATGTATCTAAGCAAATTATACAGCCATCATTATTCAAAGAGGTTAAGGGGAAAAGCTAATTATGACACCGCGTCTGATTAAATTTGATCAAAGTGCTTCCCATAGGATTTCCACATTAAACCAAAACCCCCAACAATGTTAAGACTGTATATGAGCTGTAACTTGCCTGTTTAAAAAATGTCAGATTGGTCAGTAATTTAGCTGCAGAACTGTTTGTGGCCAGTGCAAAGTGCTTATAGCCATCTATAATTCTCACCTTTAAATAAACTTTTAGTATGATGTAGAGAGTGATTTTGCGAGACAATTTGCAATTGGTTTTCATTTTTTATTATTTGTGGTTTTTGAGTTTTCACTTTTTATTCGGCAACAGGAAATTTGGCTCTTAAAGTTACAGGAGGCGGCTTTTTGCCGCCCCTTGTAACTGACCGCTCACTGCCACCTGAGGCAAGGTTCTCAGGTGGCAGTGACTGCTGCTTACAATGGCTATCAGATAGGATCTGTGTCACTGTGACAGAATGCTCTGTTATAACGATAGCTAGAATCTCAGCCATAAAGCAGGGAAGGACTGCTGCTTACAATGGGGATCAGATAGGATCTGTGTCACTATGACAGAATGCTGTGTTATAAAGATGGCTAGAATCTCGGCCAAAAAGCAGGACAGGGCTGCTGCTTACAATGGGTATCCCTCTACAAATAATAAATACATAACTTTATGCATAATTTAAGTACAAGTATCTTTTTAAATGCAGCAAAAAAAAAAGCCTGCTATTTATACCAAACCTGAACCTTGGGAAAACCCCAAATCATCTTATGTCCCATAGCTCTAAAAAAAGAACCCAAGTCATATTTTAGGCTTTATTTACAGAAAGGTAAATGATGCAGAGTTCTTTTTCCAAAGCTGGTATTGCAGATGTGTTCTCTCCTTTGTGGCCCAGCTGTGTGTGCTGGGAACGGTTTACGCCGATTATTCCAGCAGCTGGATCCATGGGATTGCAGTGTATTTCATCATTCTCTGCCTTGCCAGCCAGAAGGAAAGCCAGGGACTTGTACAGCAGCACAAACACATTTCTAACACAAACCAGACTTTCACACACTACAGCCTTTGTGCCATGTTGGAGCTGTGGGCTGACATTCCTGCGGAGTGGGCTGCTGGCTGCCTCCCTAATGTTTTCTAATGAGTGTTATTTCCCTGCCAGGCTCTTTCACTCCTTATATGTAAAAATAACTGTAGTGTTTTCAAGAATAATAACATACACGTACGCCAGTGTTTAAATACATCTGTCTCTCTCCTCCTGGTCTGAGAAATATCAATTTCAGACACTTCTGACACTCAGCACGTGCTGTTCATATATTTATTTTGGGATACTGGGGCAAGGAGTTAGCTTTGCTCTCCTTACTTCCTCTCGACTGTTGCCATAGCCACACAGGAAGTGAGACAGAAAGATAGAATGTATAGAAACACTGCTTTCCTTAATTTGGTAAATGTGGTTTTACCCATCTTGGGGAACCTGTATGATTTTTACCCTGTTCTTAGGAGTGAATTTGTAACCAGTCTTAATTCAACCAGTAGCGTTTGCACTTTTTTTTTCTCTGCAGTAAACCTGCAAAAACGAACTGCTGATTGGTTGTTGCAAGGAGTTTGTAAATTCTACCTGTGTACTCATGGCTTTCCTTTGGATACACAGCTTCCTCCCACATGTCAAAAATATACAGGTTAATTGACTACTGATTTAAAAAAAAAAAAATTGGTCTTAGTGTGTCAAAATGTGATAGGGACCTTAGTGTAAATGATGTATAATCTCTGTAAGCATTGTGGTATATGTTGCCATTATATAAATAATAAATAGTAAAATAATAATAATCACAATGCTATGTTAAAATATGTGCAGCCACACCGTTTGTAGCCCGAGGTTATATGAAATAGTGGAACCCCTACTGTAAACTATAAGGATATTAGAAGTCACTAAGGGGTTCTGTGACCATATAAAGACACAAGGCTGCAGGCTGAGCTTCACAGGTCAGGGAGCTTTGCATTGACTTATTCTTAGTCTTTTTTTGCAGCAGGGAATGCATCTGTCCTTCTAATATTTATAGTTACCGGTATTGACATCCCTGTACAGGACTGTGTGACATGACGGTGCCATATAAAGAATAATTATATTATTATAAAGGTGGTTGCCTTATTTATATCTCTGGATTAATGATGTGTGGGTCGAGAAAAGCTGGACCCACACCCAAACCAAACCTGCACCTGCCCACACTTGGCTTCCCCCTCCTCCATTTATAGACCTGTATCTCCCCACCGTTACAAATAGGGGTGGGGCTGTCGCGCACCTATAAAACTGGAAGCCGGCAGTCTAAAGTCACAATGGTGCAGTGAGGTTGGCCCGAACATGCCCGACCCCGTGGGTATCAGGCTGGCCCACACATCACTACTCTGTTGAGAGAGGACCACTTTGATTTGTGAAGACAGACTGATAATTTAAAGTAATAATGAGTTAGGGTTTTATTTGATCTTTGCTAAAAATAGAAAACTGTTGACCCTCTGTATGTTCTGGCAAATTTGAGGGAGGAAACTGCAAGAGTTCTGATAGATTCAGTGGGGGCTTCATGTTCCACCGATTCCATGTTTTCTTTTCTTTGATCTTTCTTGGTTTTAACAGTTCTTAATGTTTGTGTGGGCACTGTAGGTGTAGTGAGGGTGACTTCAGATATTTGGCATGGAAATGTGGAAAGGTTTCTGTTATACTTGGGGCCTGGTGCATTATCTCCCTTATTGGTAGCAGAGGGACTCTTAGTGGGATTAAAAATAATCCTTTTAATATCTGAAGTGCCTACTTAATCTTGGTCTATTACTTAGTGGCAACTACTTAATTGTAAAGGGGCCTGAAGGGACGTACCCATCATACCCTGCTATTTAAGTCCTGCACTGCTAGTTTAGTGGTTTAAAGAAAATTATATATAGGTATTTATCAGGATTTCATATATAAGATATGTTTCCCACTCTGATACCGGTTTTAGAAATTGCTGATGCAATGTTTTTCAGTCACGCTATGTACCTGCCCATGAGACCAACAATGTATTTGTAGGTTCAGAGGCACGGGGGGGATAAAGTTCCCTTTTTGTGAAGTGCTGACACAGATATTGAGCTTGGATTGAGATATAAAATAAGCATTAGCCTAGATCATGTATAGGCCTGTTTCTGTGTGTTGCTTTGCAATCTTGCTAAGTTATCTGTTGTTTATAAACTTAAAGGGATTCTGTCATGATTTTTATGATATCGTTTTTATTTCTAAATTACAGTTTACGCTGCAAATAATTAACTCTACAAAAAGAAAATTCCATTCCGGAACCAGCAAGTGTTTTTTTATTTTTATTATTATTATTATTATTATTATTAAAAAATATTATTAGTAGGCAGCAATCTGAAGTCGTTTTGCCTGGTCTTGTGCTTTCAGAAAGAGCCAGCACTTTAAGATGGAACTGCTTTCTGGCAGGCTGTTGTTTCTCCTACTGAAGTTTATCATAGTACAAGTCACATGACTTGGGGCAGCTGGGAAACTGACAATATGTCTAGCCCCATAAAATTAAATATAAAATCTGTTTGCTCTTTTGAGAAATGGATTTCAGTTCAGAAGTCTGCTGGAGCAGCACTAACTGATGCGTTTTGAAAAAACGTTCTTTCCCATGACTGTATACCGTTATTAAAGAATAGATGGGGAGCTGCTGGGGACTTATTCTATGATAGATCTTCACTGGTAAAAATGTGGTGGTGGTGGTGGCCTTCAGCTGAAAAACTGTTTGGAAAAAAGGTGCAGCATTTCTATTATTTTATGAACTTTATTTTTCATTTACCTTAACCTGCCCACGCGTGCCCAATTTGCTTCCTTCTTTTCTTGCCATGCATCATCCTTTATTGACAAGGGTGCACTTCCCTTTTGGAGGAAAATGTATATCAATTCCAAGATATAGTTACTCCAGCCAGGGAACCTTGTCTTAAAGAAATGTATTCTTACATGTAGCCGGCATTAAAAAAAAATGATGTTTTAGCCAATGGAAGGTTTTCTTTATCATTGATGTAAAATCGTTAAAGCTAGAAGCGTTTGAGGAAGAGAAATGAGCTTATTGCATTTCTCTTTTATTGTCCACTGTTAGGTGGCTAAAGACGTCTCTGTGCGGCTCCACAGTGAGCTGGAAGCAATAGAGAAGAAGAGAACAAAGCTGGAGGAAGAGAACGAGGATCTGCGCCAACGTCTCATAGAGACAGACTTGGCCAAACAAGTTCTGCAGAACGAGATGGAGAAGATGAAGGAGGTAAGATTAATGGTTAAAGTATAATATTCATGGGGGTTAACAGTTAAATGAGTTTGATGGTGATGGGCTCATTGACTTTGGTTTCATACAACAAGCTCCTTCTATGGCAAGTATAATGTAATCATGAAGATAGGAGAACTGTGTTTAATACAATATTGGGACAATCTCCATTTATTATTTGTATCTTGTGACTTTTCATTTAGTCTATTCTACTAGCAAGAAAGAAGAGTAGCACAGTAGGGTTCTTGATCACCATCTGCTGCTGCTTCAGGTCCTCTTCTCTACAATCTTCTGACAGGAGTATGCACAAGTGACTACAAATTGGACGTGGCTTCATCTACACATACTCAGTGTTTATAGTCACAGATAAGAGGACCTGAAGCAACACAAGATGGCTCCCTTGAAGCACTCTGGGATACTCTGGTTTTCAGAACAATGTAATGCAGACAGCCACTTCTAGTGGGGTCCCCAGTCGTGCCGTTCGGGAGCCTGGGAGTGCTCTGGAGGAGGGCCCAGTTATTGCTCAGGGCTTAGACCTTTCTTAAAGCAGAAGGAAAGTCTTCTTCTACTTGGGGGTACCAAATGTTAGGGACCCCCAAGTTATTGTATTGACTTACCGGAAACCCCAGACGAGCATTACGGAGTGATTCTCTTCCGGCTTCTTCTTTCTTCTCGGGGGTGCGCATGCGCAGTAGAGTGGCAAGCTGAATATTAACTAAAAAGTTGGCTATTTAGTTCAACTGTGCATGCGTCTGCCCCGGGAAATTTGAAGAAAGAAGAAGCTGGCAAAGGATCGCTCCGTGGTGCTTGGCTGGAAGAACCCTGGGCCGGTGCAGTTTTCTGCTGATAGGAGCACTGGCCCGGGGTTTCAGGTAAGTAAATACAATCACTTGGGGGTGCCTAACATTTGGCACCCCCGAATGAAAGAATACTTTCCTTCTCCTTTAACATCTGCACCATGATCTTAAAGGACAAGTACATCAAGAGGAGTGCCCGTAAGGGGTCCAAAGTATGGCCTACTTTCACCCCCAGTGATTTTTCACTATCCTTGTCCTGTACCGATAATACTATAGACCCTTCTTCTGCAAAGTGTCCTGGACTGCTTATGCTATGGCAACTGGGCCCCACAGCAAAATTTTTATTAAGCACCTGCTATTATTAAGGGGGAAGGCAATCTGCTTTGCATTCATATATTTAATAATGTCTATCAATCAGGACCTGTACTCTCTATCCTTGACGCCCATATAGCTACTGGGTGTGCGTTTTTTTTTTAAATTATCCCTCTGGTTGTGATCGAAAGCTGTTAGGGGAGGTAATGTACTATGAGCTTTATATAGGGCAGTGTGGGAAATGTACAAAGCTGGTCTCAATAAGGATGAGGAAATAGAGAGAAATGCATAAAGAAGTGTAGACAGATATGAATGTCACAAAATAGTTGAACAAATAAGCATAAGATCATAGTTATACAATATAATTCCATGTTGTGATGTATTTAGAGAACAGAAATAGTTTCTGTGCAGCTGTGTTCTTGTCCTGAGCATTGTAGGCTACAATCTATGCTTGGCATTGAATTCCAATGTAAATCCTGTGCAAATAGTAGCGGTTTGAGGTGAGGCCTAATCCAAATCAATCTTTATTGACCTCCTGAACAAAGACTCGATATTTATAGGCCTGTGCAACACTATCATCAAAAGACAGATGTTTTATTTGTGCCATACCCTTTCTGTAAGGTTAAGTAAGGTTGGCTGGTGTGGGAGAGAGGAGAGTTTGGGCATTAGCCTAAAAATGTAATATGTGAGATAAAATTTTACTGAAAGCAAATTTACTTTTAAAGGAATTACACAGACTGAAATAATACATTTTCAGTGTTCAGTCACAGATAAGCTCATTGGTTTTCATCTTGGTATTCTGACACCGCCTTTGCAAAGGGACAGAAATGAAATTTATGGAGGTGTCCGTTTTGTTGACAGCAGATCTATTGTGATGTCTCTGGGATCAGGGTAGGCTTATTGTTGTTAACATGTTGTGAATAATTACATCTTGCCTCGATGAATGTTGTTTGTGAATTATTTATTTTATAGAGATCCATGAAATATTTTGATTGTGTTTTGCTTAAAAATGACTGTTACCTCAAATACATTTTTCTATTTATATATCTCTGTAACCCTGTTATGAGCCAAGGGGGCCAACCACAGAGGGTGAGATTTGGGGTGAATGCTTATACCCTGGGTATCCCTGGAACTATAACCTTGTTATGAGCTAAGGGGGGCAGCCTACAGGCCAGTTAAGGTGAGATTTGGGGTAAGCGCTTATTTGTACCCCTGGAACTATAGCAAATGTTGTACCGCAATGGGCCTTTTGCAAGCACCAACTACAATTCCTTGACCAATTGAAATTCAGTTAAATCATGGAATATATTATCATGGAATGAACCTGAATTTCTGTAGTGTGAAGCACCCTGCATTAAGACTTTGTAGATATTTAGATATCCCAGTAACATTTATTAACATTTTTAACACTTTTTCTAGCTTAGTTAACATCCAAGTATAAGGTATTTTCTTTTTTTTACAGAAAAAAAAAAAGCAGATCTGTGAAAAATGTTGTTTTTGTAGAATGCTATTGGAACTAGCCTCTTTCTAACTGGTTTCCATTACCTGTATTTTTGTTCTATTCTGACTTTTCTGTCCTTAAACATTTTTCATTTTAATAGAAAAGCCAAGCCATTAACAGTTTATTTAGCTTAGTTATAGGAAGCAAAATATGTTCGTTAGCAGTTTACAAAGGGCTGATTCATTTGGCTCAGTAAGTAGAATAAAATAGGGTGATGGGGGAAAAAAAGCAGAAACATTAGATCATAACCAGCTGGAAGGAGTCTCCAGTCGTTTATGTAAAAAAAAAAAAAGCGAACGTTCATAGTTCAAATATAAACAAAGAGCACATTCAAAAAATGCCTCTAATTTGTAATGTGGCTGAAAGCCAGAATTCATGGTTGTGGTTTGCTGTGTTTCTAAAAGACCCATTGCTAGTTTTGCCATTTTCAGGCCTCGCTTTGGGAGGGAGAGCGTGCATTTCTGTGGCAATGTGGGGTCTTTTTTATTCTGACCAGAAACAAATCGATTTGATGTTAACAAAACACCACAGGAAATCCCAGAATGCCTTGGCATTTAACCTTCTTTTACTAGTATTTATCATAGATGGAGTTTAAGGGGATTTAATATTGCTTGCACAGAAAGTTCCTTCTCTGCATATATATACATGTATATAGAAGAGTGGGAGCTGCCACGTCTATACTATAGCCTCACTTGAGACATTCTCTGTAGGCTTAAAAAACAACTGTATGATATTGTGGTTATTGGTTAACAACAGAGTACACGGATTTGTTAAGCTGGCCATAGACGCAATGATCCGATCGTACGAATCTTTGATTCATACGATTTTTGGACAGTGTGTGAAGAGTCCCGACATTTTTCGTCCGGCGGAGATCGTTCGTTTGGTCGATTGGACAGGTTAGAAAATTTCTGTCGGCTGCCGATAATATCTCTGCGTGTATTGCTGATCGTACGATTTTCAGTGGGAGACTGTCACTAGTTTTGTCTGACATAACTATCATTCGATTGCTGTCAGGGGTAGTACATCGGCTGATCTGTTCTTTTACTACTTTATTTGATCGGAATGGTAAGACTTTGATCTGACCTGGTTAGTGGCAGGTCGGGAGATGGGAAAGTCCGATCATACGTTTATTCGTACGATCGGATCTTTGCGTTAATGGCCATCTTAAGCGTAGATTGCCTTCACAGACTTTAAACTGTGAATTTGTACTTTCTAATGAAAATATATGGTAGATTTATAAATTGGTATGTATTTTCCCTTTAAGGAAAATAGCTATTCATACACTTTCTTCTCGGAGGTGCTGTGCCTTTAAATATGGCACTGCTATTAGTATATTTGGGTCTAAAAGGTAGTTTTTCTCATGATGTGAAACAATAACCTAAAAGCATGCTTAAAGGAGAAGGAAAGTTTAAAACTAAGTTAGCCTTATCAGAAAGGTCCATCTAAATATACCAGTAAACCCCCAAAGTAGTGCTGTTCTGAGTCCCCTGTCAAAAGAAACACTGCATTTCTTTCCTTCTATTGTGTACACATGGGCTTCTGTATCAGACTTCCTGCCTTCAGCTTAAACCTCATTGCCCTGGGCAAGAGCATGCTCAGTTTGCTCCTCTTCTCTTCTCTACTGTAATCTGAGCCCAGAGCAGGGAGAGACTCAGGCAGGAAGTGATGTCACACCATGTTAATACTGCAGCTCCTATCCTAAACAAACAGAGAGTTTCTAGAGCTTTTTACTCAGGTATGGTAAAACATTCTACAGAATAAATATAGCATTCTAGCTTGCACTATTGCAGCTAATCTATTGGCAATAAAATGCCTCCGTAGCTTTCCTTCTCCTTTAATGGAACAATAAATACTGCTTTCTCATTTAGTCAAGGATGCACTCCTAGTCTAGCCACATCACTCTATTTCAGTAGGCCGATTTGACATGTATGGGAGCAGTAATAGGTGAGCCATCAGGCAGATCAGGGGTCTTGGTGCAAGTGGAGAGCAGATGGTGGCATTGTGGGGATTTAATGCAAAGCAGTAAGATCGCTGGCAGCATCTATTGTACATTCCAGGGATCCTAACCCCTGTGCCTGTAATAGCAGCAGCTTCTCTGGTGTTGGATCACAGCTATTGCAAACACAGTCCATGTGTCAGTCAGATTGTTCCTAGCTTCACTGCATAAAAATAAAGCATCAATTCCCCTGTCCCCTCTATTCTTGACATATTATAGACCACAAAATTGGGTGTGACCTGCACTCTGGTCTGGCAGATTGGGATTATTTTTATATCCGCAGCTGGTCCTACAAAAAAATCCCTGCAGTTTCTAACCTTGCAAACATACAGTTAAGCATATATGTGGCTGGATAGAAGTTTCAAGTGTAACTTATAATTTATCATAAGATAGTATGACATATTGTGTGGACAGGACATTAGTTATATTTGTATTTATACATGTACTTAGGAGCTGCCTTATTTCTCCCCTTAGACAGTACAGTATGAGGGTATTGCTTTTTTTTTATGTGAAACTCCTTCTCTTTTTTCTGCATATTTTCTACATAACGGATGTGTAGGAGGCAAGGTCAGCAGTGTGTGCTACTGAAACCAGAGGCCTTTCCAGTTAAATGCCAGGACCAGCTATTGCAGCCAAACATCAAGGTTTTTTTATGTAGTTATAGTTGAGGCTTCTCCTATTCTTCATTTGAAAGGGGCAGTTCTGATATGCTATAGACCAGGGATCCCCAACCTTTTGAAGCAACATTCAGAAGTAGAAAGAGTTGGGGAGCAACACTAGCATGAAAAATGTTCTTGGGCTGCCAAATAAGTGCTGTGATTGGCTATTTGGTAGCCCCTATGTGGATTGTCAACCTACATTGAGACTCTGTTTGGCAGTGCACCTGGTTTTTATGAAACCAAAACTTGCCTTCAAGCCTGGAATTCAAAAATAATAACCTGCTTTGAGGTCACTGAGAGCAACATCCAAGGGGTTGGAGAGCAACATGTTGCTCATGAGCTACTGGTTGGGGATCACTGATATAGACCGTGGTGTAACTACCAGGAGTGCAGTGGGTACGATCACACCCTCTTAGGGCCCATTTATCGAGGCTTATAAGACGTATTAAGGACGGCAGGAAAGTCCTTGTGCGTGTGTGCATCTGGAGTGTGAATCCAGAGGGGGTTATAGAATGGCAGATTCTAAACAACTTTTCAATTGGTCTTCATTTTCTCTTTTTTTATAGTTTTTAAACTAATTGCCTTCTTCCGACTCTTTTCAGCTTTCAAATGTGGACACTGACCCCATTTAAATAATAAATGCTCTGTAAGGCTACACATGTATTGTTATTGCTACTTTTTATTACTCCTCTTTCTATTTAGACCCTCTCCTATTCATCTTCCAGTCTCTTATTTAAATCAATGCATTTGGACCCTAATAACTAGATCGATGAAACTGGGAGAGCTGCTGAATAAAAAGCAAAATAACTCAAATCCAACAAATACAAAATGAAAACCAATTGCAAATTGTCTCAGAATATTTCTCTAAATCATATTAAAAGTTAACTCAAAGGTGAACAACACCACTTCACATGTTCAAACAGAATGTTATGTAAGTGTCTGGTGCCTGTATCTTTTCTCTCTGTTGATCTAAACTATGTTTTCTTTTTTTCAATTCTGGTGTGTTTTATTGAATTCACTGTAAAACAATCAGTACAAATGTAATTCAGCATGGCACCTAGGGCATTCCGAAGAGGATGCTGGAAAAATACGATGCAATTTGGCAGGGTAATAATATGCTCTATGCACAAGGTAAAGTTGTATCATTCTGTCCCTATAATTAATAGAAACCGATAGTGGAGAAGCCAGCAAGTCTTGCTACTCTTCCTCCTCCAAAGGCCCAATTACTTTCTCTGATTAAATTATACCACATGCCAAATTATACCACATGCCATAATTTTTAAAATCATGGGTAAGTGGGCTGGGCATGGAACAGGTAGCTGTTTTGAATTGTTCCTCATATGTAGGTGTTTTACCTTCCTTTCTCAAGTTTACACTGATAATACATGGTTGAGTGGGATAAAATGCTCAGTAAAATGACATTGGTTATTTGTTTCTTTTAACTGCAGAACTCACTGAAAAAGAGGCGGACGTCTGGGAGGATTGACAAGAAGCCATCTGTGCAGGTATGCGTTACTGGACTTGCAAAGTACTTTTATTTCTGTATGTGCTACTTACTATTGTATGCAGAAAATATGGACGACCCACTTAAAGTTTGTTAAACTAAACTTTCTGCACCCCTGGCAGCCTTTACCTTTTGAAGAGATTCTTGGGATTGTAGCACAACTTCGGCTAGAACTCCACTGGCGATGTTAAGTGCGATACCATCATAGGAGATGAATCATAGGAGTCACGTCGGATGTGCCGAATCTAAGGTAAGTAATAGGAATGTCGGATGTTGTCGATGTGTCGCGTTGTCACTGTCTATGAACGCTGCATGTTGCGCCTTCATCTTGCAGCGACAACGTCCTACATTCCTATTGCTTACCTTAGATTCAGCGCATCCAACGTGACGCCTGCAATTCATATCCGTGAATGCACAGTATCGCACTTAAAATCGCCTGTGGAGTTCTACCCTTAGAGTGCTCTAGGTAGGTGTTGAGGCTGACAGTTTCCAATTGCATATCTCCTATAAAAAAGTGAGTGGACAAGAATAAGGCACTTACTTACAGCAGAGATTAACTGCTCAAAAAGCGTTTAATAGCCGTGTGGCCGTTAAACATTTTTTGAGCAGTTAATCTCTGCTGTAAGTGGCATATTCTTGTACACTCAGTGGCAATAAGTTTTGAGATCTCCTATCTCCAGCTATATCCTTTATTTCAGCATATCTCGCATGATTTTGTTTATTCAGAACTTGTGAACCTGATTTTATTCTGTAAACCTTGTTAAAAGATTGTAAAACCCCTGTTCTAAATTCTTGTAAACTGATGCATTGACTTGCTTGTGCTATATAAAAAAAAAAAAAAATGTTGAAAGTGGAGTGATATACCAAAATGTGTGGTTTAGGGTGGGTTGAGTCTGTGGTTTTGGAAGATCATGGGTGTGGGCAAAAGACCTGGCCTATAATTAGGGATATTGGAGCTGGAAGAGAAATACAAGTAGTGGTTTATGTATTTATATATGTATATATAAAATATAATGTGAGAGGTTCTGATCACTTTATTTTCCTAAATCAAATGTAAATTTTGAGTGATTGTGGAAAAAACAAGCCTGACGTGTGGATTATTCAGAATCATTAGCATTCTTCTCCCGCTGTACAAAATCTGCATCTCAATAAGGTCTTGATTAAAGCTTCTGCCTTCATTAAGAAAAAAGAAAAAGGGGTTTCAAAGTGTTTGCTTGATTACAGTGTAGAGGCATCTGTGGAGGAGACTGGAGGAGAATAAAGACAAAGGCTTTTCACTTTGTGCAATGGCATTGAGCAGCCTAAATAAAAAAAGGGCTCTCTTTTCCTGTCAGTAGATGAGAGTGTGCAGCTATACAGTCGGTGTCAGGGAGAGAGTTCTGATGCCCAGCCAGTGAGGAAGAAAGACCTCTGGTTCCAGCCATTGTGAAAGAGAGACCTCTGTTTGCAGCCAGTGAGAAAGAGAGACCTCTGGTTCCAGCCAATGAGAAAGAGAGACCTCTGGTTCCAGCCAGCAGGACCGCCATCAGAAATCACAGGGTCCCATACAACAACATTTCCTGGGCCCCCTGGGCTACGCCCACCGCAAGCCCCACCTACAGGTCCGCCCTCCCCACCACACAGTAAAAAAACAAAAAAAATATTGGTGGCTATGTTAATAAAAAATAAAAAGATATTGGTGGTCAGGGCCCCCCATTAAAAAAACATTTGTGGCCCCATTAAAAAATATTTGTGGCTAGGACCCCACATGAGAAAAAAAAATTGGTGGCCAGGCCCCTCCCCCCTCATTATAAGAAAATTGGTGGCCAGGGCCCCTTAAACGTCCATGCCTTCCCGAAGTCAGCAGCTCTCAGAAAGATGGGGGGCCCGGCTAATCAAGTAAGTGTGGCGTGGCCGGGCCCCCCTTACCCTCGGGGCCCCCCTACAACTCTCCCCCCTGTCCCCCCCTGATGGCTGCCCTGCCAGCCAGTGAGAAAGAGAGACCCCTGGTTCCAGCCAGTGAGAAAGAGAGACCCCCTGGTTCCAGCCAGTGAGAAAGAGAGACCTCTGGTTCCAGCCAGTGAAAAAGAGAGACCTCTGGTTCCAGCCAGTGAGAAAGAGAGACCTCTGGTTCCAGCCAGTGAGAGAGAGAGACCTCTGGTTCCAGCCAGTGAGAGAGAGAGACCTCTGGTTCCAGCCAGTGAGAGAGAGAGACCTCTGGTTCCAGCCAGTGAGAGAGAGAGACCTCTGGTTCCAGCCAGTGAGAGAGAGAGACCTCTGGTTCCAGCCAGTGAGAGAGACCTCTGGTTCCAGCCAGTGAGAGAGAGAGACCTCTGGTTCCAGCCAGTGAGAGAGAGAGAGACCTCTGGTTCCAGCCAGTGAGAGAGAGAGAGACCTCTGGTTCCAGCCAGTGAGAGAGAGAGAGACCTCTGGTTCCAGCCAGTGAGAGAGAGAGAGACCTCTGGTTCCAGCCAGTGAGAGAGAGAGACCTCTGGTTCCAGCCAGTGGGATAGTAAGAGAGCTCTGGTATCCCACTGTTGAAAAATTGGGAGAGCACTGATATCTGGCCAATAAGAAAGAGAGCCTGTGTAAAAGTGAGAGAGGGGGTTTCATATCCACCTGGTGTGAAAGAGAGAGCTCTGATATTAATCTGTTAAAAAAAATAGAGTGGTCTCACATCTGGCCTGTGTTGTTATCTGGCCGATGAGAGAGGTCTGATGTCTGGCTGCTGTTAAGAAAGTGAGAAAGGTCTGATATCTGGCTGTTAAGAAAGTGAGAGAGGTCTGATGTCTGGCCAGTTGGAAAAAGAGAGCAGTGATGTAACTTGGGAGTGTCAGGCCCTTCCTCCAAAATATCTACTGAGGGGGCTTAGGGCCTGTGCCACACCGCTATTTTAAAGGTATAAGAAAGGTTGGGGAGGGGGGCTATGACACAGCAGATCCTGCAATATGTGTCCCCCTGTTGCCCAGGCACCAGTCCCACTACGCCTGCTGTAAAGTAGTTGCACCACTGATGAGAATGATAGAGCTGTGATATGAGGACAGTGACAAAGCCAGGGCTCTGATATCCTGTGACAGTATAAGAGCACGGTAAAGTACACACTTATGGCCATTTTTGCCTAGTGTAAAACACAGACAGCAGAACAATAAATTTAGGAACACCCCAGTCACAAAACGAGTGGGAGTTTTGTGTGCTGAGTGGCTATACTGAGCATGCTTTGTTTTCACATGTCTTTGTACCTGTGTGTTGTCTTGCCTCAGACACCTGAGAATCTGATGTACTAGATGCATTACAATGAGCCACACAATAGCTAAGGTGGAACATGTTTTAGCTTCGTACAAAGTTAAAAGCAGGCACTATAGAGCACCACTGAAGCATGAAAAGGTTAGTCGGTGATTGGGCAGGGATGTGGGACGGTTTTACGCAATGTTATTTTCTTAAAATGTCTTGTATTAGGAAAGTGGATTGCTCTTGTAATATAGTTCCTTAGCTGTCGTCTTAAGAGGATATTTTTGGTCCCCCTGTGAATGGGTTACGTTTCAGTTTACTATAACTCATCAAAACTTTCTTATTCCACTCTTATACCTAAATCAGAAACAGACCTCTCTAGGCATTAATTGTAAGTTGAATATTCCAATAAACAGCACTCTGTTGTTCCATAAAAATGCCTTTATTTTATCTTATCTCCTGGCAGCAAAACGATTGCAACGTTTCGAGTGGCATCCCACCCTTTGTCTAGCATTGGGGGTGCCACTCTAAACGTTGCAATCCTTTTTTGCTCCCAGGAGATAAGATAAAATTAAAGGCATTTTTATGGAACAACGGAGTGCTGTCTATTGGAAGATTTACACTTGTTGGAGAGAAGCCCTTGTGAGCAGGCTTCATGGCGTGTACCCGGTCTGAGAATTGAACCGAAGAGTAAGTGCGGTTTCATTCAAATTGTGTATTAATTGTAAATTAGTCTTTAGGACTATGCCACATGAGGCGTTTTCTTTGCCAGTCTGCTACCTTTGCCCTGTGAGTGGCAAAAGGCAGCAAGTTGGTGCATACGCGGCAGATTTCGCCACAAAAATGCACAAATTTGCTCCAAAATCCACCCTGTATGTACACTGACAGGCCAATGCTGTGCTTGTCAGTGCACATTAAAGCATGGAAAAGCAGATTAACATTGTATAGGACAGTACAATTCACAGTGCACATAAACAAACCAAGGGCGCACTTACATGTTAAGTCACATGAGCCAATTAATAGACAAAGCTTTGTCTTTTACTCCCACACTTCTTCCTGTTCGTTAGAGTTGCATTATTTCTGGTCAGGTGATCTGAGGGACCACAGAGAATATCATAAAATGGTGGCTCAATGTAAAGGTAAAAGGGCGATATTCACTGATATTTATATTCCAGTTTGGTAAGATTCCTTAATATGATATCCGCTGGTTAAGTATTCAGATTCAGAGGTATAATTTTCCTTTTTCATAGCAAGACCGTGCAGCTTATTTTGCCAGTAAGGAAGTATTCATTCTAGGGGTATAGTTGTTTAAATGAGTGGAGTTGAAATTTTAAGTGGCTTGGCTTGTTGATAGTCTAGGTATATTATAGAAGACACTTTCAAGCTGTTTGTAGTCATGTTGCCTAACTGTAATTTATAGTCTAAAGGTGGCAATACAACATCGCCAAACGAGCGGATCTCGCCCCGATATCTCACCTTGAGGTGGGCAATATCAGACTAATCCGATTGTGGGCCCTAGTACCCAATGATCGGATCATAATGCAGCAGTACGGGTCGTCGGATTGTGGGCCGCATCAAAGAACAGATGAGGTCTGCTATCCCACTGGCTTTTTTAGCCCTGCCTGATCGACATCTGCCCAATCTTCAGCCAGATATCCATCAGGGAAGCCAGTCGGAGGGCCTCATACACGGGCCATTAAGCTGCCAACTTGGTCTGTCTGCAGCTTGTATCGGCCCTTTTATGCCCACCTTTATGATGCAAGACCTTTCATGTTCCATTGAACCTTTCATGTTCAGTGTTGTGTTTTAACGCAATCTCCTTCCTTAAGCATTTTACAGTCTAGTGATATTTGAGTATAGAAGTAAAAATAGCTTTTCCTTCCTCTAGAAACTGCTTCTGTCTCTTTGAGTCTTTCATTAATCCCCTGTTTAACAAGTTGGTTATTCAAAGCTTTAATGTGCTGGGCTTTGTTCATCTCTAAAGTGAATGTCTCTGTAAATATATTCACTTATCTTCAGGAAGTAAAATATTGTCTTCTTCAAGGAGGAGCAAATGTGCAGAGTTAATGCCAAACAAAACAGAAATGTTATTAACTTTGAATTCAAGATCGTTTTTGGGGATGACCAAGAATTTATAACAATTTTAACCTACAGTTCAACATAGGGTTAACTTAAAATATATAAAATTTACCTTAAATGAACTTTAGGGTTTACCTTGAATTCACTACAGGGATGTCCTCAAGTTTATACCAGGCATGAACTTGAGGACAGGGGTGCCCTCAGAGTCATGCAGGGGTGCCCTTAAACTCATTAGAGGGTCCACCTAGAATTTGCAATGACAGTCTCCAACTAGCATTTGTGAGGCTTCTAAATCAATGTCGCTGGGTTAATAATAATAATAATAATAATAATGATATTCTTTTGTTATTGCAGGAGGACAGCTCCGATCTAAAATGCCAGCTACACTTTGCTAAAGAAGAGTCTGCTTTAATGTGTAAGAAGCTCACAAAATTAGCAAAAGATAATGACCATATGAAAGAAGAGCTGAGGAAGTACAGGTCAATGTATGGTGACATGGACAGTTCATTGTCTGTAGAGGAGTTTGCCAATTCACCACATTCCAGAGAGGCAGAGGTTAAGGTCCACCTTAAGCTGGTGGAAGAAGAAGCCAACCTTTTAAGCCGAAGGATCGTAGAGCTAGAGGTTGAAAACAGGGGTCTGAGAGCAGAGATGGATGAAATGAAAATACACCACGACCGTGAACTACTTAGCCAAGATGGCAGCAGATTCCCTTTTACCTCTGGAGAATCTGGAGATAATTTTGTGGAGCTTAGGAGGCATTTGCAGTTTGTAGAGGAAGAGGCTGAGCTCCTCAGGAGATCAATGATGGAGTTAGAGGACCAAAATAAGCTACTAATGAATGAACTGAATAAATATAAATCTGATCATGACCTAGACATCACTTTGTCAGAGGACAGCTGCTCTGTCATTAGTGAACCTTCTCAAGAGGAACTTACTACTGCTAAGATGCAGATCAGTGAACTTAGTGGCAAGGTCAAGAAACTCCAGTATGAGAACCGAGTGCTCCTTTCAAACCTCCAACGTTATGACTTGGCATCCTGCCAGACCACAAGGCCTTTAATGGAGACTGACGCAGAGGCAGGAGACTCTGCCCAATGTGTCCCATCACCTCTTTGGCGAGAGGGACCTATTGGAGGAGAAACAGATGCTGCAGACTCTAGGGAACAGGCAGGCAAAGGCAGCACTAGATCGCCAAATGTTAATCACTCGTCCCCATCCAAGTTATTAAAGATGAAAGAAACCCTTCTTGGTATCACAGCGCAGGCTGGTTTAATAAGCAAAGCCATTGAGGTCTTGAAATCTGATTACAATGGATTCCCATCGGGCTTGAAACTGTGTACGGATAATGATTGTGGGGACCTTCTATTGACCGAGGCTATTGATAACAGCGAGGTGACTAGTGACGCTAAGCTGATCAGTGCCATTTTTTCAAGACTTGCCGTGTTGCAGCAGGAGTTGAATTGCTTTACAAAAAAGGTGGATTCACTAGGGGTCTGTTGCAAAGAGGAAATTGGTTCAGATGCAGCATCTACTGATACCTCAAAAGACTCTTCAAAGAAAGAACACTGTTGCAATACGCAGGTGAGTGCTACATGCATTTCCATGATAAGACCATTCCTGCATCCCCATACTGATACCTACTTTTTTTTTTTATTAACTTGCCATGTTGTGCCCGCTTTAACTGAGAACCCCAATCTTTTTGTACATATATACTTCTTTCTAAAGCTACATGTAATAACTGACTAACAACCTTCAGCCTGCTTGGTAATCACAGCCAAGATAGGACTCTGTGCTCAGAGTGTGCAAGATACCTTTAGAAACGAACATTGTTACATTATTGTAGTGTGCCCAAATAGTTTCATTTTCTGTTGGGAATAAGAGCCTTATAGTGTTACTTGTTTCCCAAGTCCAGTATGCCACAGCAGTCACAGTTTCATTATAATAATTGCAGGAGACAAATAAAACTAATGGGCAATTGGTTGCTATGTAGCTCTAGACCAGGGAAGACTTTGGGGTTTAACAGAACCCCCAAATCCTGCTGATTTTAAATAATTTTGAAATGTTATCAATGACTGTTCATCACCCTTAATTTGGGTGGGAAGGAGAACAGCTATATCCTTTCGACACTGCACCATTTTCACTTGTTTTTTTTTAGAACTTTCTCAATGAATTAAGTAGATAGCATTACGAATAAAAGATCAAGATGGTGGGACCAGCACCCATATTGCCTAATATAAATACAGGTGACATTCCTCATGTTGTTTTTAGACATTTAGCCGTTAAACCGTTTTGGAAAAGCCCAAGTCTAAAATAATATAACCTGGTGTTACCAGCACTCCAGTGCACTTTTGGAATTTTTGGTACGTTCCAGACAAGCTATCTTGTTAGCGAAAGTACTGCAAGGGAATGCTATCACAGCTAAATGCTTTGTGATTGGTATAGTAGACATTCTCAGTTTTTTTTTTCCACTACAGACCATTGAAAAGCAGCTTATTGCACATAGGTGAGCCTTGTCTCTTTTGTCTATTCCATAAGAAGGCAGTATAAAAAAGCCTTGTTAGATAAAATACTGTAAAGTAAATTGATTGTAAAGCTGGCCCATACCTACAGAGATCCGCTTGTTTGGTGAGGTCGCCCTAGGGCCCAACAATCGGATCACAATGAGGAAAATACGGGCAGCCAGATCGAAGGCCACATCAACAAACCGATTCAGTCCTTGATAAGACAGGATTTTTAAACCTGCCCGAACAACATCTGGATGATTTTCAGCCAGATATCGATCGGGAAAGCCTGTTTTAGGGGTAAACTGCCAACTTAATCTGTCGGCAGCTTATATCTGCTCGTGTATGGGAGCCTCAATTAGGCATTTTAACAATTGGAGATATGTTCCTTTTATTATCTGAAAAGAGCTTCTTCAAATTTTAAAGTCAGTTTCTCTTTTAACCAAGCGATATGACAGCCCACCCCCCCCCCCTCCGGCACAGTGCCATTGGAATCAGTGACCTGCATTTTACTGCCGAGCAGATAGGTGGATAATTGGTTTATAGCCATAAAATCCTTGTTCTTCAATAATAGCGTGTCTGCCCATTTCCCCATCCTGCCTCTGCCCCCGGGCTACTTTCTGTAGCTATTACTAATCATGTGTGCTCATTACATACCGACACTGTGGCTCTTTGTTCTTTGGAACTTGAAAGATCGGCCATTAAAAAAAACAACAACAAAAAAAACTCTTGTACAATTTTGGTTTCTGTTAGGGTTCTCACTTCCAGCACCTCATGTCTTTTATTATCTTTATTTAAGTGCAGTTCCCAGCAGTGACATCACTGAACCAGAGATGGTTATGAAATCCATCTACCAGCCTCTCACAGTCACGCTTATTGTGGAGAGGGATTCTGGGTAATCACATTTAGATGTAAACACAGATTCATTATCAATAGATCAGTTCATAGACCTAGATTAGTTATACTAAATAATAAGGGGGGAAAAAAACACCAAATCTATTATATATCGGAATATCCGGTTTCTTATTTGGAGTCTTATTTAACCACTTGGCCTCTAGCTGCAGCAGCCTCTATTTAAATCACAATGAAAAAAAACGTGGAAAAGTAGAATCTATGACACTTGGTAGTCGGGTACATGCCCGAAAGAGCCGTAGAACGATTCAATCTGTGACGGGTTAAATGTATATGTACAAAGGGTAATTGTCAAGTTATTTCCTTTACATAGGTGTAACATATAAGGTTACTTAGGCTTTGTACAAAATACGCTTTTGTAATTTACCAAATCTCATAATTTACCAAATCTTATTTTGTCAATTATGGCTTGATACCAGTGTTTCAGTGGGGCTGAAGGGGTTAACTTTTTTTAAAAAAATTTGCCAAGAATAGTCAAATTTAGGTCAACCTTCATTTTTTATATTTTATAGTTTCTGAATTATTAGCCTTTGTCCTCATGGCCTCTTTCCGGCTCTTGGAAATGGGTGTCACTGACCCGGCAGTCAAACTATTTCTCTGTGAGTCTAAAGTTTTATTATTATTAGTGCTACTTTTTATTACTTTTTGTAAAAAAAAAATTACGAAATGAAAACGAATAAAGCATAAGCAGTAAGCACATGCTTATCTTAATGAAGGAAGTATACAAGGATCCCTGGGTAGAATAACCTGTACCCAAATATTTACTGGGTAAAAAGAAGTCACAAAGTCTTAATTATAAATAGAATCGATTTTCCATTTGAACTTACTAGCTGTACTTTGAAAACTCAAGCCCTTGAATTGTTGGCCAGTGCTTTACAGACTGTGGTATCCTCTCTGTGTCCACGTCTGTTTGGTTGTTGTTACCCCGCAAGGCATATTGTATCCTTCCCTTCCCATAATGAGTTTGGAAGCAACAAACAGCATAATCCTCCTGTACTGCCACATTAACAGATGGCTGCTTTGTAAACATCCAGCTTGTCACTGTCAAAAAAGGTCTGTAAGGCTTGTGTCTTCTGTTTGGTCCATCAACTTCTAGGATCTTAAAGAACTATAATATCCAAAATAAAGGGCAGGATTGCTGGTTGCACTTGGTTTCGAATAGGATCTGTGCCACTGTGACCGAATGCTCTGTTATAAAGATCTCAGCTATAAAGCAAGTAGGGATGCACAGAATCCACTATTTGGGATTCGGACGAATCCCTGAATCCTTAGTGAAAGATTCGTCCGAAAACTGCACCAAATCTTGCATACGCAAATTAAGGGCAGGAAAGGAAAAAGTGGGGGAAAAAAATCTTGTTTTGAGACAGTCATGTGATTTCCCTACCCGCCCCTAATTTACATATGCAAATTAGGAAAAAGGCAGAATCCTGGCCGAATCCAGAACCGAATCCTGGATTCTGTACATCCCTAAAAGCAGGACAGGACTGCTGCTTAAAATCAGAATGGATCTGTATCACTGTGACTGAATGCTCTGTTATAAAGATAACTAGAATATCATCCATAAAGCAGGACAGGACTGTTGCTTACAATGGGTATCAGATAGGATCTGTGTCACTGTGACAGAATGTTCTGTTATAAAGATAGCTAGAATCTCAGCCATAAAGCAGGACAGGACTGCTGCTTACAATGGGTATCAGATAGGATCTGTGCCAGTGTGACAGAATGCTCTGTTATAAAGATAGCTAGAATCTCAGCCATAAAGTAGGGAAGGACTGCTGCTTACAATGGGGATCAGATAGGATCTGTGTCACTGTGACAGAATGCTCTGTTATAAAGATAACTAGAATCTCAGCCATAAAGCAGGGCTGGACTGCTGCTTACAATGGGTATCAGATAGGATCTGTGTCACTGTGACAGAATGCTCTGTTATAAAGATAGCTAGAATCTCAGTCATAAAGCAGGTCAGGACTGCTGCTTACAATGGGTATCAGATAGGATCTGTATCACTGTGACAGAATGCTCTGTTATAAAGATAGCTAGAATCTCAGCCATAAAGCAGGACAGGACTGCTGCTTACAATGGGTATCAGATAGGATCTGTGTCACTGTGACAGAATGCTCTGTTATAAAGATAGCTAGAATCACGGCCATAAAGCAGGACAGGACTGCTGCTTACAATGTTTAGCAGATGACGGCCTCTTACAGTGTTGAGTAGAAGTTTTGAGTAAAACATTTTCCCCTATGTCATCTGAAAAGCAGGAAACAAAATATGGATCTGCTTTATGTCTAAGAGGTCATGATGTTTGGAATTGAATGAACATAAATATTAAGTAGGGATAATGGTTGATGAACAGCACGCTCTTGTTACCCAGAGTTCTATTTTACCCCGCATGATGCTAGAATGTAGCGCTAATCTCCCCTCGCTCCCTTAGTCACTGCATGGGCACCATAACCGGTGTTTGCACATCTTCTTCCCTTCTCTTTCTCTTCCCCTTGTTTTTCCTCATAATAACCACCCAGCCCACTTGTCTGCTCATTGTGTGTTTCCTTCTCCTCTCCACTTTGTCCTTCTCCACTGTCACAAAACTCTTCTTCCTTTTCCTCCTCTTTTTCATTTTGTGATTTTTTTTTTATCGTATTTTTTTTTTTGTTACTGTTTTGGAGACCCATTTATTTTATTCATTTTTTTTATTTATTCCACCCCTTTTATACCTCCCTTTCCCCTGCCTTTCTCGTTCTGTTCTTCATTAACTTCCCCCTGCATGCAGCAGCCTGAGTGTAGGAACTTGCGCCAGAAGGAGGAGTCTCGTACAGAGAAACAAGATGGTGACCACAATTGTGACCAGACCAAAAGCTATAAGACCTACCAGCCCGACGATAACGAGTCCTATGCAGCAGAGGTAAGTCCTGAGTTTGTGATCAACAACTTTTTGGTATTCATTTTTTTAATAATCTTTTCTGAATTTAGCCTTGTGATCTGTTTACTCTTTGGTACCAAAATGGCTAAAGTTAGCAACCGGTTAGTATTTTAAATTCCAGATAAGTCCATAGAAAATAAATTCTGGGCCAGTGGTAGAGTTGTATTTATTACTACGTCCTGCTTATGCAGTAGGTCAGGGCATCCAGTATTGAAAGTAGCTGGAGTGCCCTGAGAATTGGACACCCAATACAACCTCAGTAAAGAGCGAAGAAGCCCTTCTAGTAAGAGGGGTTCCTTCTCCTGGTGGAGGGATCTTGTTTATGGGCTCTTTACCTACTGCATTACAAATTCCCACATTTGGGAAAATGGCTTTTCATTTGATCTTCTCAGTTGTCCATAAGTACCAAGGAATTTGGCCCAATCCCTCTTTGATTCTGAATGTGATCATTCTGACTCATCAGTTGTCCAATCACTGGCACCCTTCTCCGCTACGGGGAGGCCCATTTATCAAAAGTCGAATTTCGAATTCATGTGAATTTTTTTAATTCAAATATATTCACAATTCGACTGGGAGGTTATTTAAGAAAAAATATGGATGTCTAAAGGTGGCCATACACGGGCAGATAAAGCTGCCGATATCGGTCGTTTGGACCAATTTGACAGCTTATCTGCCCGTGTATGGGGGCTTCCGACGGGTCTTCCCGATCGATATCTGGCCACGATATCGATCGGGAAGGTTGGATTTTTACCCGACCGACGCGTCGGAGCCCCTTGGCGCATCGTAATTCAATCGTTCGGCCATACGGCCGAACGTTCTAATTACCCCCGATATAGCCATGCCGTTATTGGCACATCGGGGAAAGATTCGCTCGTTTGGCGATGTCGCCAAACGAGCGGATCTTTGAGTCTATGGCCACCTTAATATTCAATTGAATGGTTCCGAATTGAGTATTTTCTCTGAAAAAAATGGCTAAACGGACCTCTGCATATTGACTTGTAAATGAACTCGAATATTTGAATTAGGACTGTTTCCACAGTCGAGATGTGATAAACGAATAGGGGGATGTGTGAATTTTGGCACTCGAAAAAGTCGACTTTACTATTGAGCTCCTTCAGAAAATCTAAAAAAAAAAAAAAATGGTAAAAACACTGTCTGTACTTCAAAACATAAAATGTGTTTTTCACAGACACAACTGATTAAAAAAAAACAACCTTGATAGTCTGTCTGTGGTCCCTGGGACCTTTTCCAGTCCACACCCTGTAGAACCAAAGTGATCCAACCCCTCCCTCACCTTGTTCCATTGTGAAGTGATGGATTCTGTGACATGATATCCCTCTGCTTTCCAAAGAATCTGTGCACCACCCACTATATAAAGAAGAGGGATTTCAAATCCCAGAATCGATCATTTCATAATGGAATATGGCGAGAAAGATGTTGCATTACACTGTGAGCCTAAGGGGAGGTTGCAAAATGGTTACTATGAGTCGCACATAAACTATCATGGTTTTTTTCAATCTGTGTAATTATATTTATTTCTGGAGGTTCAGTGTTTTTGCACCGTTTCTACATCAGCCCAACCGCTCACATCAAAAAGGGGGTGTACTTTCCCTTTATTCGTGTTATTGTATAATCCTGTGCTATTGGCAAATGTCTGGATATGAAGTAGTTGCTTTAATCAGATCGGTTGCTATAATTAACTCTTGTAATGATAATGTCCCTTACCCCACGTCTTCAGTGGTGAGTTTCCCTTCTCTTTAATTTTATATGTTAACCCCTATTATAATAGAGACAATATCATTTTTGAGTGGCTAATGCTGGTTTAAAAGCGATTTGGATATGGTCGAATGTGGGATAAATGGTGTGAGCGTTCCTTTGATTCATGCAGCGGAACAAAAAGGTTTCTTTATGAAAATAACTGTGGGATTTGGTGGAAAATCAATCATTTTGCCTTTGAGAGGTCAATGCATTGCTGCGTAAGCTCTTCCCTACTCAGACTGTATGAATGCTATTGCCTATCCTGAGCAGTGATGCTGGGCTGCCTAGCAACGCCTCTTTCTGTTGCCTAGCAGCCATGTCTCCATCCATATCTCCAAGTAACAGTACGGACCAATCTGAAAAGCAGTTATCACAGCAGCTATTTAACTCTCCAGCTGCTGGAAGTATTTGAAACTGAGCACAGAAAGAAAATATAGGATGACAAATGTCTAAAGGAAAGCTTTAGAGGGGTCCTTCATCCAAAAACTGATTTGCTGTCTGTTTAAATTCTCTGCACTTTCAGCTGCTGTGGGTGTTTTTTGTGTAAACAAAATAAAATCAAAATGTTCCACTTGAGCATATATATAATTAGAACACATATAGGGCAGAGAACTCCCTTGTGATTGTCTCAAGTCATTTCAATTATAACCTGCAATAGGAATTTTGTAGGAGGTGGAAGCAGTGTTCCTTTGCTTGTAAATGGTTTTTTGTTTTTGTATAACTTGTAGGATATATAGACAGTTTTTATAAAACTAGAGTTTCCCCCTTCCTTTAGATTAAGGACTTGCAGTTGGTACTTTCTGAAGCCAATGAGACCATCCAAGGACTTCAGGAGCAGCTTTCACAGGAGCGAGAGCTTCGTAAGGAGGATGAAATGACATACAACCAGAAGATTGCCCAGGTTAGGGGGTCTTTGTTTTTGTGTGCTTGGAAATTCACTGGAGATGATAGTATCCTAAAGGGATACTGTCATGGGAAATAAATTTTTTCAAAATGAATCAGTTAATAGTGCTGCTCCAGCAGAATTCTGCACTGAAATCCAATAATCAAAAGAGCAAACAGATTTTTTTATATTTAATTTTGAAATCTGACATGGGGCTAGACATATTGTCAATTTCCCACCTGCCCCAAGTCATGTGACTTGTGCTCTGATAAACTTCAATCACTCTTTACTGCTGTACTGCAAGTTGGAGTGATATCACCCCCTCCCTCTCCCCCCCCCAGCAGCCAAACAAAAGAACAATGGGAAGGTAACCAGATAGCAGCTCCCTAACACAAGATAACAGCTGCCTGTTAGATCTAAGAACAACACTCAATAGTAAAAACCCATGTCCCACTGAGACACATTCAGTTACATTGAGAAGGAAAAACAGCAGCCTGCCAGAAAGCATTTCTCTCCTAAAGTGCAGGCACAAGTCACATGACCAGGGGCAGCTGGGAAATTGACAAAATGTCTAGCCCCATGTCAAATTTTAAAATTGAATATAAAAAATCTGTTTCCTCTTTTGAGAAATGAAATTCAGTGCAGAATTCTGCTGGAGTAGCACTATTAACTGATGCATTTTGAAAAAAACATGTTTTCCGATGACCGTATCCCTTAATTATTAGAAAAAGATGCTTTTATACAGGGAAAAATCGCATTATTATCACATTGCTGAAAGGCTTCATAAATATTACAGGTATATGGGACCTGTCGTCCAGATTGCCCGGAACCTCAGGTTTTCCAGATAAGGGATCTCCCTGTATTAAAATACCTTAAGTCTACTAAAAAAAAATAATTTAAATAACATTGAATAAACCCAGTACAGGTATAGAATCCGTTATCCGGAAAGCACCAAATTACGAGAGGGCCATCTCTCGTAGACTCCATTTTAATCAAATACTTAAAATTTTTAAAATGGATTCCCTTTTTCTCTGTAATAATAAAACAGTACCTTGTACATGATCCAAACTAAGATATCATTAATCCTCATTGGAGGCAAAACAATCCTATTTAATTCACGTTGAAATAATTTTTTAGCCGATTTAAGGTATGGAGATCCAAATTGCAGAAAGATCCCTTATCTGGAAAACCCCAGGTCCTGCGTTTTCTGGATAACTGGGGGTCTCAGAGGCCACCTCAGGGTGGTCAAGGGCACAGGATCAGCCCTGCCCCTATCAAATACATACACACTAAGGTACCATACATTTTATCATCAACCTGCCTGTATGGTTTAATTTTGAGTGTGGGAGGAAATTGGATTAACCATATGGAACCCACACAGACATGAAGGGGAACATAAACTCTGCTTGTAGATGGTGCACTGAATGGAACTGAACCTATGACCCAGGGCAGCTGTGCTTCCATTCTGTATATGAAGAGTTATTTTTGTCCGTAGCAGTTCAACTACATTTAAGAATGGTCCAGCGTAGATAAAGCATAGCTTTGTTTAACAAAAGTGTTGGGTTTTGTTCTTTGTTTTTTTTTTTTTTTAAGCAATAAAAAGTAATATGTTCTAAATCCCCAAAACTTGAACCTTAGTTTAAGCAGTGGACCTGCTGTTTTTCCTTATTGCAGCGGAAGGAAGATCAGGAGAAGCTGCTCTTAAGACGTGAGTTTGAGCTCCAGAGCCACGGCCTTCAGAGGAGGCTGGAGCAGAAGTTCTGGAGCCAAGAGAAGAATGTGCTGTTGCAGGAGACCCACCAGTTTAAGCAGAACTTCCTGCTACTCTTCATGAAGTTGAAGTGGTACCTACAGCGCTGGCGGCAAGGAAAAGCCCTGCCGAGAGATGAGGACTTCTTAGAGGTAAGTCCAAAGTCAGAAGAACTCTGCAAAGAGATTGTGTTACATAGGAACCAAACTTAATTCAGATATGTAGAAAGGGAGATTGTCATTCATACGCATTGAGTCTAGAAGGGACAGAATCCATGTACATGCTGCTGCCATTAGTACACTTTGGCCCTAAGAGGGACTGAACCCTTAAAGGGGAAGTAAAGTCTAAAATAGAATAAGGCTAGAAATGCTGTATTTTGTATACTAAACATAAACTTGATAAATCTAGTTCAGAGAAACAAAGAACATGCAATTATTTCAAGCACACTGCATGGGTAAATTGTCCCTTTGACTAGAAATGTACTGGAATCTGTGCCCCAGAGGTTAAGTTTAGCAGCAGTGTCCACTATAATGAAATGCATTTCTAATTGATTTTAACTGGGTCATTTTCTCTTGTGGGTATTTTTAGGGGTTTTGCAGCACACCAATATTATCATGGAAATTGCAGTGGAATATTGAGAGCCTGAAGCAATCTAATGACATCTGAAACAGTGCTGTTCCCTTAAATGATGAGGGCAACGCTATCAGTTTCTAATATTTAACCCTCTAAGTGCCAGGTCTCTCTCTTAATCTTGCTGCATGCTTATTGCTAGTAAGTCCTATATACTATGCAATATATAAATATATATAATATACAGGCCAAGGCAGGTCTTTGTCCATCACATGCCTAATCACTCAGTCCACCAATCTTCAGTACCGTGACTGTGATCCTAATGTAAGCCGACTTGTATCAGCAGTAATGTTTTTTAGCCCTCTGTGGGGAGCAGGGGAGTGTGGGTAATAAGCCTGCCCGAGGCCTTGTGTTTCTTGTTGTGACAGCAGCTGTTTGGGCTCAGCATGTGAGCAACTACCTCTCCTAGCCCAGCATCCCTACCCAGTGCTGCCAGGAATTTATTAGGCTCCTGTGGATTAGAGGGACATTGTAAGATTGAGCGCAGGGATGGGCTGATTATACAGTTCTCTGTGAATTAGCTGGGGTTTGCATTGCCTCATTTAAACGGCAGTCTTATTATGTCTTAATAATAGTACTTGGGTATTGGATTTAACAGTCTGTCCTATAAATAACATAGGGAGTGACAGGGAATTTTCATATGCATTGTTATACTGACTCGGCTGTCTTTGATGGCATGGTGAATAACAGGCTACAGGCTACATTTAACTCTACTATACCTGCTATCCCACAGTCACAGTCCCTTCCCAGAGACTATTATCCCACTGTTACTATAGGCATCATCTCTCCCTACTATACCTGCTATCCCACAGTCACAGTCCCTTCCCAGAGACTATTATCGCACTGCTACTATAGGCACCACCTCTCCCTACTATACCTGCTATCTCACAGCCACTGTCCTTTCCCAGAGACTATTATCCCACTGTTACTATACCTGCTATCCCACAGCCACAGTCCCTTCCCAGAGACTATTATCCCACTGTTACTATAGGCACCATCTCTCCCTACTATACCTGCTATCCCACAATCATAGTCCCTTCCCAGAGACTTATCCCACTGTTACTATCGGCACCATATCACCCTACTATACCTGCTATCCCACAGTCACACTCCCTTCCCAGAGACTATTATCCCACTGTTACTATCGGCACCATCTCACCCTACTATACCTGCTATCCCACAGTCCCTTCCCAGAGACTATTATCCCACTGTTACTATAGGCAACATCTCACCCTACTATACCTGCTATCCCACAGTCACACTCCCTTCCCAGAGACTATTATCCCACTGTTACTCTAGTCACCATCTCACCCTACTATACCTGCTATCCCACAGTCACAGTCCCATATCCCTATTGCTAGATATATATGATATTAAGTAAAGTACTTTGATATCTCTACCTGAGCTGTTAGTGTAATGTAATTAGTAGTTAACAGATATTTATAGATAGATGTTTTTTGTAGATTTTGTGCTCCATCGGAAGAGTATAAGGACATTTCCTCTACACTTAACCACTGGTTTTGCCCATTAAATATGTCACTCTAGTCTACCAGTAAAACTGACACTTTTGCCTGGTTTATTTAACTCCTTTGTGCAAATGCACAATTTAACCAATCTGCCTGTGGGACTGACATGGCATAGAAAGAGGGGTTTGTTTTATTGTACAGCTGCTGTCTGGGTTATATGTTCTATACAGGAAGGGGGCTCACTCCCTTGCTCTCTGCATTCCTCATTAGGTTATGGGAGACGATAAAATGTTGGTAGTATGTCTTTAACTCAAATGAAAGTACAAATGACAATATCACTTATTGTGAGGAGAGAACATCCCTTCCCAGTGTATTTGTGTTTATATGAATGGAGCTGTCATATTGGTTCCCTTTTGTGCCAAGAACATCATTGTCTGTAGTATTTATGCAGTTTGTTCAGAGCTGTCCAATTGCATACTTTAGGCAGCATAATATGAGGATATAGCTTATTACTGTATGTGCTAAGAATATATAGTGTATATTTGCATTTATACTTGTTAATGGGAACTGCAATATCATTTCCCTCAGATAATAAAGTTGGATTGTGTAGTTTATGTGTCCAAAACATGATTATTCTATTGTATATCTACATGTATACATAAGGATGGGGGTTTCTATAGTGTTTTCTTTAGACAGTAAATTCTAAGGATATAGATTATTTTATGCATGGAACAAAGTATGATATACATATTGATGGAAGCTGCCATAACATTAAAAGTATGAGCTTATAGTTAACCGTTGTATTATAGGAGGCCAGAAATCTTCATTCACCTACATTATGGAACTCTCAATACTATGTATTTGTACTATTGTACTGCTGCTTACTTTGGTGGCTCTATATAAATCAGTACATTGCAGTACTTCTGAATTTCTGTTTTTTGTTCCTCCAGGTGAACAGTGTCAAAGAGCTATATATGCTGATTGAAGAAGAAGAATTAAATCCCCCGATCTCCGATTATAAGGTGTCTGATGGTGAAAGCTGGCCTCAGAATGTGGTTAGTATAGAAACAGCGGGTTGTTGTTGTTGTTGTGTTTTTTTTTTTGTTTTTTTTTTGTTCTGCTGAGACCTGATTACTGAGGTTACTAGGATTCCCTGCTCTCTTGATTCTGTGAAGTTATAACACAGTTTTAGCCTGTCCAGACAGACTGGCTGACCGCAACATACCTTATAGATTGTTTGTAACTCTATAAAGTAACAGTAACACCCAAAAAATAGTGTTTTAAAATACTGAAAATGTAGTATTGCTCTGCACTGGTAAAATTGGTGTGTTTACTTCAGAAACACTACTATAGTTTATATAAACAAGCTGCTGTGTAGCCAAGGGGGCAGCCACTCAAGCACAGGATACTCAATAGATAACAAATAAGTTTTGAAGAGTCCCATTGTATACTACAGAGCTTATCTGTTATCTGCTGTGTATCATGTGCCTTTTTTCAGCTTTGAATGGCTGCTCCCATGGCTACACAGCAGTCTTTTTATGTAAACAATAACCTATAACAGAGTTTCTGAAACACCAGTTGTACCAGTGCAGAAAAACAGTGCAGTATATTTTTTATTACTTTAAAACATTTTAATTTTTTGCTGTTACTGTTCCTTTAAACAAGGACAAAGGCTAGTATCCATAGGGCTGTGTGACAGTCGGCGTGGGCTATCCAATCAGGGTCATTAAATGGAACTTTATATAGGGACAACTTTTTTAAAACAAATGTACAGTTTGACTTCTAAAACTATACCAGCCTAGGTATTATACTGTAATCAGTACAGCTAAGCTAAATCTGCCCTAGTAGGGAATATTGCCAACCTGGCAATTCCCTGTACTAAGCACAATTCAATAGTAAGAGTCCCCTGCCTTAAGATCAGGGTTGGACTGGAACCCGGTGGACCCCGCCGGCCCAGACCCACTCCCTGATCGTCTGCCCCCCCCAAAAAAAACGGTATGAGGCCCTGCATGCATGCCAGCTTTTGTGGGGCCCTGGAAATTTAGAACCCGGTGGGCCCCCAATGGCCCAGTCTGACCCTGCTTAAGATTATTATAGCTTGTACAGATATACTGTATGCCATAGGTCCATATCAGCAAGGTATTCCCCTTTATGAATCAGAATCGTTTGAGTACATGTACAGTGGTATTTTACGCTTTCTTCTGTGGTTTGTTGTGTGAAACAACCCTTGCTTTCTTAGTTTTATGGATTTTATAAGTGTTTTCGACAGGCCAGAGAATCCATAAAGACCTTATCTGACATTAAGGGGACCCTGAAGGACCTTTGCAACGAGTTGCAAGAAGAGAGGAGAGGGATGAACGAGCTTCAGCAACAGTTTGCCAAAGCAAAGGCTGCGTGGGAAATGGAGAAGATGGAATTAAAGGTCAGTATATAAGTGGAGGCAGAGAAATTGCGGGAGGGGGGTATTTTGATCACTTGGATGTCACTGTCCTTTTGTTGTTTCCTATGAGGACCAAACTTATTTGTAACCAGTTTTAAGTAGCAGCTACTAGTCTCTCTTGTGTACATCCCAGTGATGGCTGCTATAGATCAGCACTCCCACTGGCCATTTGTCCATTAGCATAGAGCTCATTGTGTGTGTATGTATGTGTACTCCATGCATGGGCAGTTATTGTGACACTTAAGTCGGCAATAGACGCAAAGATCTGATCGTACGAATCGAGGATTCGAACGATTTTCGGACCGTGTGCCGATCATACGATTTTCAGTGGGAGACTGTCACTAGCTTTGGTCGGACATAACTTTCGTATGATTGCTGTCAGGGGCAGAACATCGGCTGATCTGTTCTTTTGTACTTTATATGATCAAAATGGTTAGTGGCAGGTGGGAAGATGTTGTACGATGATTCGTACGATCAGATCTTTGCGTCTATGGCCAGCTTTAGGGGCAGATTTATCAAAATGTGAGATTAGAACTCACCACAGTAAAATTTATTCACTTTCTATGCATTCCTATGGGATTTTTAGAATCCTATTTATCAATCGAGTTCACTGTTTGATAAATATGGTTTTAAAAATTCCGTAGGAATGAATAGAAAGTGTTTTTCTGTGGTGAGTTCTAAATTCACACTTTGATCTGCTCCTTAGTGCTCATGTGTCCTAGTAGATCTGTCGATCCCTTCTTTCAGCTGCTTCATTCTTTAAATGAAGTGTCTTTCAGAAATCACAGACCCCTCAATCAACCTTGGAAGTTTATAAAAATATCTATTTTAGAATCCTATTCCTTTTAATGAAACCGCTTTGGGGGAGGGTTAAAGCCGAAATGGTGTATCTCGCCAACATGGCTGATGTGAAGCAAATCATTAACAGTTCCTTCTCCTCGTACACAATTCCCTGTTCGCGGATGTGGGAATGAGTGCAGTTCTCTGGTGCATAAATCGTTATATTTAATTAGCACATTTTAATGAAGTGTTATGGAAAGAGAAGAGGCCCTGTGTTTGTAACCATGTGAGCAAGGCCTGTAGGATATTGCTTCATTGTCCCTTAGGCAGCAGCCTCAGATATAGAAAGTAGGGATGCACCGAATCCATGGGATTCGGCCGAACGCTTTGTGAAAGATTCGGCTGAAACCAAACCCAAATCCTAATTTGTGTATGCAAATAAGGGTCCGGAAGGGGACATTTTTTTTTTAATTTCATGTGTCATGTCATGTGATTGCCCTCCCCACCCCTAATTAGGACTCTGATTCGATTCGGCCACACACAAGGATTCAGCCAAATCCTGCTGTAAAAAGCTTTATCCTGGATTCGGTGCATCCCTAGTAGAAAGAAATGCTATCTTGGTTGACTAATAGAGAGTTCAATCCAGGCATTTCGATTTTTCAGCTACCAATATGCCAATGTATGTAGCTGATTTAGAACATATTTTTTTTTATTTTCGTATATATGTCTGTTATTGGTGGTTTTTTTTTTTTTTTTTTTTTTTTGTTTTGTTTTTTATGGGTGGAGTTTCCCTGATCAACACTACTTTTTTTTCCCCTGCGCTTCAATCCGTATATATGTTTATCATTATATATCTGCTACTCTTTCCTCTGCCCCAGCTGGGTTCTTGGTGTGTTGGTTGCCATGTACGCATGGATGGCTAGCTGCAACAGATGTCAGACCCCCTGAATATTTTATTAGTGAAACAGGCTGAGAGCAGCAGCAAAATGAACACATGAATAATGGAGGGTTTTGACGGGTTTGTCGGTCCAACTGTGACTTGCCTGGAATAAAGCTTTCCCCTGATTCTGGTGCATTTATATATACATCTATGAAGGTGCTAATAATTCTGCTTATTTTAGCTTTGCCTAAAGTTTGCCAAACGAGCGGATCCTTCCCCGATGTGCTCCCCTTGGGTAGGGCGATATTGGGCTGATTAGGACCAAAACGATGTGATCACAATGATGGGGATACAGGGCATTGAGGCAAGGACCACACCAACAAGCCAATGAGATTTTTAAATTGGTCCAACTGATTTTCAACTAGATATCAATCAAGTATTGTTAGTGGCGTAACTATAGATGAAGCAGTGCTCCCCCCCCCCCGCCGCACTTCTTCTTTAAATTTTTGCATGAGCATGTGGAAGGAGCAGTTATGGGGGCAGTTATTCATGCTGGGTCCCTCTAAAGTTCTTTTTTGTCAGGGGGTCTGGTATGCCATCATTACTCCACTGGGTAGTCCTATCAGAGTGCCCCATACACAGGCAGATAAACGGCTGACTGATGAATATCTGTATGTGTTTGGCCACCTTAAAGCTGGCTATAGATGCAATGATCCGATCATACGAATCCTCGATTCGTACGATTTTCGGACCATGTGTGGAGAGTCCCGACATATCTCTGCATGTATTGCCGATCGTACGATTTTCAGTGGGAGACTGTCACTAGCTTTTGTCGGACATAACTTTCGTACGATTGCTGTAGGGGCAGAACATCGGCTGATCTGTTCTTTTGTACTTTATTTGATCTGAATGGTTAGCGGCAGGTCGGGAGATGGGGAATGTGTCTATGGCCAGCTTAAGATCAGTCATTGCAGTATAATGTGGTCTTAAGCAGACCTGTGGGCAAAGTTATATTGGTCTGTGTATGGATAGCTTGAGACAAGTTTTTTTTGAGTCCAAGCCAGGTTCCCATGTCACATTGTTAAAATGGTAGAACATACATCCTCGGAAGCAAATAGAACCAAATAATGAGTCAGATGATTGAATCATATATATTATATTTAATTGCAATTTAATTGTTTAAATGGATAAACAAAATCAATGCAC
Source organism: Xenopus laevis (assembly GCF_017654675.1). Lineage (NCBI taxonomy): Eukaryota > Metazoa > Chordata > Amphibia > Anura > Pipidae > Xenopus > Xenopus laevis. Next base: position 45,495,596 of record NC_054387.1, on the reverse strand, counting down.
TGAGATGTAAATGTTGAATATTTGCAATAAAGAAATATTGAAAGAAAATGGTAGAATATTATCTTTGCACTTTGCTATCAAAGATGATTAATTTTCCCAGAGTGGCTTTAGGAATATTTTAGTCCTGCAGATTTTATTTGTGTAACCAGAGGAGCCATGGTTGTCTTTTTAGCTGGATTCCGGAAAGCATGGTGTTGATCGCTCAACTTCAGATCTCAAAGCCGCCCTGAAACGAGAGAGAGAGGAGCACCAACACCTCCTTACTGAGTCCTACAGTGCAGTCATGGACCTTACCAAGCAGCTGCAGGTCAACGAGAAAAACTGGACCCAAGAAAAAGAAGAGCTCCTAAACAGATTCCAAGATGAACGCAAACTTGCCGACCAGCAGATGCGGGAGCTGCAGAACAAACTTAAACAGGTGAGGACTGAGCTGGCATCTAATCAGCATCTTTGGCCTGTGCTGAAGGATCCTGGGAATGGAAATTCATTGACTGCAGTGATGGCGGTCAGATCCCCCAAATCTGATAGGAACATTTTTGACTAATAACAGATTTAACTTCTAGGGGTAAATTCAAACTTGAGTTTGCACATGTTCTACCGACTGTCATGTTGTAGTAGGTGGCTGTGCCTGTCTGAGAGTTGCATTTGCAGTAGGGAGTTCTGTACTTTAATTGCGTTCCAAAAATCACTTGGTTTTCTAAAAGTTAGTCTCACTGTTCCAGTTCTTAAAAATCAAGGTCAAGTGTTTATAGCTTTTCCAACTGATCTGTCTTTGGTGGAGTTTGTTTTACCAACACTTTATTCAGCTGAAATAACATAGTTTTATTTCCCCAAAAAGGCAGTCCTGTTCAAATGCAGGCTAATCCCTGCTTAATGCCACTTGCTACCCACCCCCCCATACCTATTTGTAACCTCATTTTGCTTGAACTGAATTTGTATAGGATGGATCCAAATTATGCAAATCCTTCATCCGTCAGCAGCTGAAATGATTGTGTATCCAGCACTTGCTGGAAGGAAAATTCTGACTCCAAAACAAAGTATAAATAGTTTGTTGGGTAGCAGCTCTGAGTAGTGTCGTTATCTCTTGTAGCAACGGCCAAATTATCTTGGTCGTATATAAATAGAAATGTGGGTCTGGAGTGAGTAACAGCTTGGGCATATAATGTAGTTTTCTATCCAAAATATTTTCAATGTTATGGGGTACATAGTTACATAGTTAAATTGGGTTGAAAAAAGACAAAGTCCATCAAGTTCAACCCCTCCAAATGAAAACCCAGCATCCATACACACACCCTCCAAGGGGTAGTGTAGAGACGTTTTTGTTAAGACAAAAATCTGTTTTTTGTGGTTTTTGAATGTTTATATTTTTGTTTTTGTTCTGTTACTGAATTATAGAATTTTAACTTCTCTCTAATTGCTTTATTATTGTAGCAACCAGGCAGCAGATTAAAAGTCAGAGTCTTATGAAACAATGGCCTCTAGTGGCCTAGGCATTACATTTAGAATCTATGATTTCTACATAGGTTTTATAACAAATATAGAATCCTATTATAAAATCCTCTCCAGACCCAACATACCCTGATCCAACTCATGGGGTTTGTAGATTACAAGTGGAAAATTGCTAGTATCCGTTATCCCACAGCAACCAATAAGAAGACTGCTTTTATTATTCTATAATAATGTTATGGTTATTATTATAACTACCTATGCCTATGTAACTGCTTATTATTACGTGACGGGGGAAATACGTTCAGCACAGGCAGTTCCTTCCTTCCCTCCCTCCATATTTGGACTTGTGTTGTTTCTTTGCCATGTTGTATAACAGTACCTGTCTTATATTGACAGAAGGAAGCAGATTCCTGGGTGATAAAAGAGCCGGAGAGGAAGAGCAGCTGCTGGAAGGAGGTAAGCCAGTTGGGATTCTCCTGCTATATCCTCTAGGACAGGTACATCCAACATGGGCTCCAATTTACCATGTCATATGCCAGTCCATCCTACAATAAGTTCTATGCTGATGTTGTGGCATTCATTGTTTATATTTTAAAGGGCAAATAAAACACCCATAGGAATAGTTGGTCTACTTTTTGAGACCAGTCTGACAAACAATCCTCCATTCTCTAATGCTTTGAGTTGTAGTTTAAACCACTGCAAATGCAAGTTGCCATTTAGAAGCCTGTTTGCAGTTCTTCATTAAAGTGCACAAATATTATTGCATCTGCTTGTTTCCCTGCCATTCTTTACTTTCTCTTCAGCTATAAAAAAGCTTGTGCATCTCTGGTAGGAAGTAGCAACTGCAAAAAATAGATCCTTCCCCCACAGAACATCCCCCTGCTTATCAAGCGGCTACTTTTGAATCATTGGGCACACTTGTTCTGTTTAGATAAGTTTTAATATCCCTTTTTAGTGCATTTCATCCATCCTCTAGTTTGGCTGCTGCCTTTTCCAGATGGCTTGTGGGAAGGAAAAATACAACAACTTTGCTTTTGGGTAGCCCTAGATAATTGTCAGGGGAGTGTGTGGCCTGACCCCAGACAGCTGCCATCTACAAAGAAAGACCATGGTAACTCTATAGTTCCACAGCTGCTCTCACAGACACGCCTCTTAACTCTTTAATTCCTGCTGGGGACATTACTACTCTGACACCATAGGAAATTATATTTTTTTTTTATTTTATATCATTTGATTCCATAAGGGGGTTTATGTAATGTCTGGTGACTTGTTCTCAATGTAAAGATCATGATGCCCACACACAGGCCTTCCCTGATAACCCCTGTGCTTGTTTTATCCTAGGCTGTCAGTAATAATCTTCAGGATAAAGACATTGACTGTGACACCGATGCCAGTGTGACCAGTTTAAAAAGGTAACGCATGTTTTACTCCTGTTTAGCTGTTCACTTTATAGTATCCTCCATTTGCTCCATATGCAGTCATTTGTATTTTTATTAGCCTTGAGTCCTAGTAGCAGTCTGAATATAAATGATAGTATTTTACTTTTTGTTTGATTTTACTTTAGGACCAAATCTGTATCTTCCATGTCAGAGTTTGAAAGTTTACTCGATTGTTCCCCCTTTCTGCATGACAACACATCCTCGGTTGATGGCGAAAATGCCAAAGGGAGGAGAGGTCTACCAGCTTCTTCACTTTTGGCCAATGGTTCTAAATATCCTGAAAACCATTGTTCCTATGAGAGTAATGACAAGTCCTTGGCTGGACATCTTTCCAAGGGTAACCTGGTGATTTCATCCTGGGATTATACTATGGCCAAAGCTGATAATCGTGTGGATGGGCAGAAGCACATACAGAGGAGCTATACAGCACCAGACAAGACGGGCATTCGAATTTATTATAGCCCACCAGTGGTTCGGAGGCTTGATGTGCCTTTGGTCCAAAATAAAGAAGAAAAACTCATGGTAGAAACTGGGTTTCTGTTTACCATGGCCAAACCAAAAGAACCAGAAAAATCAGACCAGTTATCTGGGAATTCGTGTAGCCACTGGCTTTGTAATTTCTCCAAAAAGCAGCGGGATTTGTTGGATAGTGATTCGGTAAAGGACTCTTCTTCTGTCCCAGGGTTTCCATCTTCCCTGGGGGATTTTGAGATTTCTGGTAACATGAGTGATGACATGAAAGAAATCACAAATTGTGTTCGACAGGCCATTCGCTCAAGCTCCCTAGAAAGGAAACCAAAGAGTACAGCAAGCCAGACTGTTGGGCTGTCCAGTGTTGGTGTTCAGACTGTTCAGATGGTTAGCGTTAGTCTTCAAACTGATCCCATTAGATCAAGCCTAACTTCAAAGAGCTGGTCACCAAGGGGTTCTTCTCTGCTGTCTACTAGAACCAAACACATTTCAACATCATTGGACAAAGTTCACTCAAGGATAGACCGGCCTTGCTGTTCTCCCAAGTATGGTTCCCCTAAGCTTCAGAGAAGGTCATCTTCCAAACTAGATTGTTCCAAGGATCGGAGCTTGTGGAATCTTCAACAAAATAAACAAAATGGTTCAGCTTGGGCGAGGTCAACAACAACTCGGGACAGTCCTGTCCTCAATAACATCAGTGATGGGTCATCTAGTTTGTTCAACGTGGTTGAACATGCCGGAAGTTCTGAATCCATCTACAGATTGGGCCTTGGGGAAAGCAGGAGCAAGTCTGATACTCCTAAGTACGGTATTGTGCAGGAGTTCTTAAGGAATGTGTGTGGCCGAACATCTCAAAGCTCCAGCGCAGTGTCTGAGAAGAAAGACACTGAAGACTGCAACAAACGACCTGACAACCATGACCACTGTTCTTCTGTTTGTCACTCCTCCTATAATGTGTCTAAACTACTGAGCAAGAAGGTACCAAGGCAGCACACCAGTGATGAACAGAAGCCTTCGATCATAACTCAGGGGTGCAAAGAGGGAAGTCCTAAGGACTCCGACATTATTTCTACATCTGCTAATGAAGTAAGTGCCATTTCTAGCTTTCCTTAGTTCAGTTGTGATGACGGTTCTTATAAACTTATTTCAACTGTTGCAAGAAAAGAGAAATTACATCCATACTGATGTATGAACTGTAGCATCTTGGTGGTCTTTCTATGGGCTGTTAATCACTGGGCGCAAAGCAAACATCTGTCCACATTTTCTTTAAAATTCAGACACTCACTATGTATTTCATTGGTGGTTATGGTTACCAGACATGGATGGAACTATGCACTAATACTTCCTGCCTATTTCAGCCGCAATTTATTGACCATCGTTCTCTTTGAATGTGTCGTATGGTGTTACCAAATCAGTGAAGGCAAAACACACCTAAATGCAAGGCATACATCATATAACCTACTTATTAGCTTCCGTTGAAGACCTTCTGCCAGAGACCTCTGTTCTATATCTGTTTTGGTCCTCCTATTGATCTTTACTTTATATTTGCAGGATTATGACTGTAATTGCAGTTCACAGCCTCTCACGTCCTGCTTCTCCAGGCCATCCAGGCCTCACTCACGCCAAGCTCACTACAAGTGCCAGCTCCACCCAGACCCAACCGTCCCAGAAGACAAAGCGGGCCCTGCCTGTAATTGAAGAGAAATGAGTCGGTCCCACTACCCCGTGTTCCCGTTTACCTCCCAGAAGCCATTTTGCTCCTGTGTTCACTAGAATGGACTACGGTCAGTAATGAGTGCTTAATGTCCCACTCACAAGTTCCGCAAAAGACACTTGAGTGTCTGCATTAATTCGGACTTGCATTCCTCTTATTAGCACTTAACTGTTTACCTATGTGTGTGTTTTTTATGTGTACCTTTATATGGGTCCTTTAGTAGAGTATACACGACATGAATTATTTATTGATGTATCTTTTTTTTTTTTTGCAAAACCAGTGCTAAAGACTTGAAATGGTTTTAATAAGGGGGAGGAATGTTTAGATAGGGAATATATCCCTGACAAACTGTACTTTTTTGACCCCCAAAAGCTGCCTAATGACCTGCTTAGTAGTGATGTAACAAGAAGATGCTGTTCTCTATTGTTACATCAATGCTGTACATCCATCCACAGAAAGTACATTCCATTAGGAAATCAGGCAACTGTACTATACTTGAATGAAGTGGCCATGTAATCCTACTCACTGCACTAGTTTACAAGCAGCGTTAAAAATTAATAATAATGATAAATATATTTTTAATAATCATTGAGAGCAAATCGTAAAACAGTTCCGCTGGAACAATCCCTTTTAATTGATTATAACTCCAGATTAGCGTTCCAAATCCAGTTTTAACCTTTTAACAGCAGAGAAAACCGGTGTGTATGTACCATCTTTCCTCCCGGATGGAGAAGGGGGAGGAGAATTATTAACTTACATGACACTAGGGTTGTATTGTTTGGCCTAAAGCGGACAACTGCTTGTGTCCCCTACCAAACCAAACTCTTAATGGGGCTTATTCACTTTTGGACACTTTCTCCGTCCCTCCCTCAGGCATATCATACAGGGTGTTCTCTCTCTGGCTGTATATGATTATCATTATATTTTTTTTTTTTATATATTTACCCAATGCAATCGTAAAGTCTAAAGGGTCCCATGAATTATAATTTAAAAAGAACCAGGATACATCAATTCCAGAAAATGAAATATCAAGCAAGTCGGTAAAGGTTAGCTTTCGGCAAGTCTTTAAAGCAATCTAATGATAAAGCTGTTTCACAGGGCTGGTTCCAAGGAGGCATGAGAATGTCAGAAAAGGATTCTGTGCTGTCATTGGCTCACTTGTGGGTGATGTCATAGTATCGGAGTGTGGGGGTGAGGTCATAAAGAGATTGTGCCTCAAACACCCCAAAAGCCTTGAGCCAGCCCTGGCTATTGAAAATAATTTGTACATAGGAGTGTTCAGTTATGTAGAGATATCTGTGTGTATAAATTGTAATTATACATATATAATATTCTTTCCAAGAATACTGTTTTTTTCCAAATCTGAAATGCACTGTTTCCTCCTTTGTGTATTAAATAAACCCAATTCGCATTTTTTTCCCATTTAGTCAGAATTTATTCCAAATGTAATAAATCATTTCTACCTGTGAAATGACTCCCTGTGCAAGCATATATATATATATATAGGGAATAGATGCTGTTGGCTAATAATTAGGCATTTGAACCCTGGAGAACTAAAGATTAAAACACTGGGCTGTGCTAATATGTTGTACACCCCCCAGCGAGGCAAATTCCCCACCTTGTGGTTCAGGCTGGATTTAATTTTTCATATAAACTGCACTGGCCCGGGATACTTTCTTCAAGAACACTGCACCGTGATCAAAAACTTCCCAAGTATCCCCTGTGCCATAAACTCATCAAACATGGCAACCTTGAGAAGAAACTACAGTTCTGGAGATGACCTTCCCTTAGATTTTTATATCCCCCAAACTACTCAACATTTTATTATGATCTGACCCTTAACATGTAGTTTAGTGAATAACCTGCCACTCTACAAAACAAGTTGAACAGCACTGCACTACATCTTGCTAAGCTAAATTTAATTTTAACAACAGACCTCCCCAACTTTTATTGGCCAGATGCCGATTCAAATGGATGCCATTTTTACCTTTCATAATAGTTCTCCACTGCAATGGGGATCCAAAGTAAAAGAAAAAACTGCATTTTTCCTGTTACTTTCTAAATTACAATTTCATTATTTTATGTAGAGGTTTTAAAACAGCAGCTGGTTCTCTGCCCCTGGGTTAAAACAAGATTGACCCACGTGCTCCAGGCATTCCTGTCTACTGACCATAGCGGCAGCCAATATTAAATGAGCCAGTGTTTCTGACTTTAAATCTTCTTTTCTAACATTAAGGGGCCGATTCACTAAGGGTCGAATATCGAGGGTTAATTAACCCTCGATATTCGACTAGGAACTAAAATCCTTCGACTTCGAATATCGAAGTCAAAGGATTTAGCGCAGATAGTTCGATCGAAGGATAATTCCTTCGATCGAACGATTAAATCGCTCGAATCGAACGATTCGAAGGATTTAAATCCAACGATCGAAGGAATATCCTTCGATCAAAAAAAGTTAGCCAAGCCTATGGGGACCTTCCCCATAGGCTAACATTGACTTCGGTAGCTTTTAGATGGCTAACTAGGGGGTCGAAGTTTTTTTTAAAGAGACAGTACTTCGACTATCGAATGGTCCAATAGTCGAACGATTTTTACTTCGAATCCTTCGATAGTCGTAGTCGATGGTCGAAGTAGCCCAAAACAAACTTCGAAATTTGAAGTTTTTTAACTTCGAATCCTTCACTCGAAGTTAGTGAATCGGCCCCTAAAAGTGGTCTTCACCTGTTCCTCCCATGAGAACTCTTGGATAAACTAGTAATTAGGCAGGTTAAAAAAGAGTTACAAGGTTGAACTTGATGGATGTGTCTTTTTTCAACCTAACTTACTATGTTCCTATGTAATAATTCCATGATTAACAGAAAGATACAGTATGTCTATGCTTGCATTAATTCTCATCAATGATAGCCAAGGATAGGATTACTAGTAATTTACTATTGAGGGGCCTGATTGACCAAGAAATGCAGTATGACTATCCTTTTTTATTAATTCCCTATCTAAGGATAGGGTTACCAATGAGGGAACCTGCGCTTATTGGGCTTCATATAGGAAAGTGTCTTGCTAATCTTGATCTACAACAACTATGGGATCTACAGACCACAATAATTAAGAAAAATGTACATTTACTATCTGTGAAATGACTGGTTACAGTAATAGACATTTAGGGGCCGATTTATCATATATTGAACTAGGCAATCCTGAAGGACGTAGCTCTGGCAGGAATGTAACCTCTTTCCGCAAAACACTGATCATTTATTTTGAAAACTATGAAATAGATTTGTTTTGCATTTCTCACAATGCAAAGCATGGATGCTCCCAGTTAAAAGCCTTTTTGGGGCGATTTAGTAAATGGTACAAACTTTGCTACGGTTCTGGCAACCCATAGTATTTATTAGTCAGTTGTTTGAAAGGAAAAGATTGATTGGTTGCCTTGGATTACCAGACCTGGGCAATCCACATTACAGGTATAGGATCTGTTATCCGGAAACCTGTTGTCCAGAAAGCTCCAAATTATGGGAAGGCTGTGTCCCATAGACTCCATTTTTTCTATGTATTAATAAAACAGTAGCTTGAACTAATATATTGTTAAACCTTTACTTGATGCAAAACAATCCTATTGGGTTGGATTAATATTTAACTGTTTTTTTTAGTAGACTTAAGGTATGGAGATCCGGAAAACCCCAGGTTCCGAGCATTCTGGATAACCGGCCCCGTAACTCTACATTATACCCAGTGGAGTAACTAGATGCTACTGGGCCCCACAGCAAATTCATTTTAGGGCCCCCAACATTTCCAGAGGTTTTCCTGTTTTACCAATATATATTGACATTTCTCATTAATTAGGGCCTCATAGGCCCCCTATACCTCCTGGGCCCCCCTGCAGCCGCAGGGTCTGCTTCCTCTGTAGTTACGCCCCTGATTATACCATTGGTTCTTTAAAACCATTCAAATTCTACAATTTCCACAATAATCTGGCCAATGTTGGACGTGCTGCATTGGGGTTATAGAGCATCAAACCCATATGATTTAGTGAAGTACACTCACTTTACTTCCTTTACTATATTAACCCAGGAGCACTTATACCAAAGATTTCAAATACTAGCCCAAATGTTACCAGAATAAAACAATATTCGCCATTTAACAGCTTTTGCTTCCGCAGACCAGTTATTAAAACCTAATGGTGCCTCAGGTCTCGCGTGAAAGCTCCGCATGTCCATCTTTCCATAGTGTAATTTAATGCAAAAAAGTAGTATGAAAAATATCCCAGTAACTCAAATACTATCCACCGCTTATTTCCTAGGCCAGTTACCATTAAACGCCTGATAAAAAAAAAAAAATTCTTAAAAATAGCAGCTGAAACTGCTTATAATACCACTGCCCTATATTCCTTCTGTTTTAAATATAATAATAATAATGGGTCCGAAATGTTTTCCCATTATCCTTTACATTTCATATATAAGCAGAAACTGCCATGATATAATCTCCTTTTATTATTACACAAGCTTTAATAGTGCTGTGATATGTTCCGTCACATTTGAGGTTCAGATTTTTATATACTTTAACGTTTTAATTGTTCAGGAGGTTTTGTTTACTCTGCCGCCAATGAGCTTTTTCATCTCCTCCACAGTCACAGGCCTTTTATCACAGTTAAAATATAGTTTGCTTTTGTGCCTCACATGTTATAAATTCAGCCAAGTAATGATTTTGAGGAAATAAACTTATCTATTTAGATATAAAAGGTTAGTTTGTTTTGTGCTTATAGGGAACGGATTTAAATCTTCTCAGTTGGTTCTTAGTTTTTCCAAATAAAGCTGCAGGTCTGTACTGAGAGATTGCCTCAAACATTAAGGGGCAGATTTATCATGGGTCGAATTGAAAATTTAAATTTTGGTCAAAACTGTCACATTCAACTAGGGAGTTATTAAAATTCGATTCAAGTTCTTTAAAAAAAATCTAATTTGATTTTCGAGATTTATCTGGCCCTTTAAGAACTCAAATTAGACTATTTGCCACCTTAAACCTGCCGAATTGCTATTTGTCAATGGGAGAGGTCCAGGGTAGTGATCTGCGCATTGGGATTTACCCGCACCCGACCCTAACCTGCCATCCCTTATCCTGCGATTGCCCGAATCCGCGCTTCCGGGTTGCTTTTATAGACCCGCCCCACCAATGACACAAAAGGGGGCGAGCAGGCGTATCATCTATAAAAGACAACCCCAGAAGCCGGCAGGGAGGGGAGAGCAGGATAAGGGCTCAACCCGCCACCCACAAAGAAGCGCGCAAGGTCAGCCTGAGCCCATCTGACCCGCTGGTATCGGCCGGCCGTACATCACTAGTCCAGGGATCACTTGGGTGTTTGCAGCCTTCCTGACATTCAAGTTTTTTTCGGAGAAAAAAACTCGAATCGAGTTTTTAAAATTCAAATTGAATTTGATTCGAGTTTTCGATTCCATCTGTCCGAGTTTAAAAAATTTGATTTGATTGGAGACTAATCTGCCCGAGTCTGCCCATGTGGCCAGACCCTTAAGGATATATTAAGGGGGTTTTTTTTATCAAAGGTCGAATTTCAGAGTTCTTTTTATAGCTTGAATGAACTCGCAACGTGAATTCTTGAAACGAAAAAACTCGAATCAGTGAATTCGGGGTTGACAACCTGAAAACTTGAATTGATTGAGTTTTCGGGCAAAACCCTTGAACATCATAAAGGCTATTAACATCATCAAATGGTTCAAGGGACGTCTTCCATTGACTCTTACATGACCTTGACAAGTTTTAGATGGGGTATTTTCAGATGTAGGGCTATTTCCAGGGTCAGGGAATAATAAATCTCGAAAAATTCTTTTTTTTTTTTTTTTTTTTTTTTAAATTGAAAAATTCGTTGTTGTTTTTTTTAACCCGAAAATGGGAATTTTGACCAAAAAAAATCAACTGGAATACGTGAAATTTTTATGGAAAACACAACTGAATCCTTAATAAATAACTCGCTTATTGGCTAATACAAAGTCTGACTGAGCCTTCTAGGACCCGCCAGAGAACATGGCATCTAGGAATCATTCTATGAAACATTTGATGTAGTATATGGTAACTCCTTTACATAGTTCTATAGACTGCTGATGGGATTTGTCATACAGTGAGGCCCAACCAAATTCCAATCATTTAGTAATATATGTAAGTCGAAAAAGTTACATATATTTGATGAAAATTACATCTTTTACTGACAGCAGAGTTCCTAGAGGGGGGCGGGCCCTGGTGCGTGATGCGCAGCCGGGCCCCGCCCCCCTCCGTACGGCGCGCTGCCGGGTTGATTTCAGCGGCGCTGCCGGGGGGCCCTGAGAGGGTGCGGGCCCTGGCCCGCTCGCACCCCCTGCTCCCCCAGGAGTTCCGCCACTGTTTACTGACCAAATATGCTCCATGTTTTAGGAACATTTTTGGATGATGTCACTCCTTTAATATTAATGAGCCTTACAGCTAAATGGTTACTGATCATTCCAAATTTATATCTTGAATCCTCGCCATAAAGCAAGAGAGGACATGTTACTTTTTGACAGCAATTAATTGCAAACCTTGTCATTATTACTAGAAAATGGGTCTTTATAATTATGCACAACTATCGTTTAAATCAAATTACTTTGATCTTAAAACAGTAACTATTAATGTTTTTCCCCAATATCAACCATGCTATATCTGGTTTGAATTTTTTAAAATATCCTCCTTTTTTTTTTTTTTTTTTTTTTTCAATTTTTTCCTTTTACTGACCATTTAAACCAGCCTCCTATTTGGCAGCTTTGTTTAACAAAAAAAACAAAACTGAAAAGTGCAATTTTTAAAGAGAATAAAACTTTTTAGATTTTTTTTAATTTATTTTTACTATTAGTAGAACTTTTGCATGAGTTACTTCACCTTACAATAGGCTTGTGAATTGAATATTTCTGATGTAAATACTTGTTTTTTTGTTTTTTTTTATAGTTACTTTGATTTTTAGCTTATTCGTGTCCCTTTAAAGGAAAAACATGAAATAACTTTCATTAATGTTCAACATTTTTTTAAAACTGTCCACTTTTTGGAATCCCGACCCTTTATACCAATGATTTGTAACGATTTGTAAGAGTGAATTCTCAACGAGCATTTGTAAATAACTAAAGTGTATTTCTAAAGTGGGGATGTAATTAGTTTTAGCAGCAGGACAAGCAAGGGGAACCTTTCAGATGATGTAGTCAATTTACTGAAATCCTTTTGCTTGTGTTTGAAAAAGTTAATATATAGAATGTATAATACATTTTCTTTAGTAATGCAAGAATTTACATTTACAGTACATTGAGGGTTTTACGGTTGCCCCTTTGCATGAGCTTGAAAAAGTTTTTGGCAAACAGGGGATGGAAGGTATTTGCTATTTATGCATTTTTATCATTTTTAGCAAAAATGCTTCTGAATTTCAGTCTTTCACTCTCTCTTTCATTATGTTTGTGTCCCTGTATAACTGTCGCTATGTCACTTTGCGCTCATTTTCCTTAAATTAAACTGTTGAAGAAAAGTTCTCAGTCTCTTGTTGTTATTTAAATTTTCAAGGAAGGGGAAACATACTTTGTTCATAAAGTAATAGCTGTTGGCACTGTATAATATAATACACTTCAGGGCAGATTTATCAAGGTTCGAATTTCGAGGTTATGGGAGTTTCTAAAAACTCTCAATTCCCAAAAACTCGAAATTCGGAAGTAAAAAAAATGACCAATCAATTTATGGTTGAATAGGATTGAGCTTGATCAAATTCAATTTGAGTTTTTTTTTTTTTACCAAAAAATATTTTTTTTAAATATTTTTTTTAAAAAAAGTGTTTTTTCAAAAGTCCACCGAACGACTCCACATTGATTGTAGGAGGTCCCCCATAGCCTAAAACACCAATTCGTCAGGTTTTATCAGGCAAATAGTCGAATTTGAATTCTTAAAAGGATAGTACATGATACATTTAAAAATTTGAATTTCAAATTTTTTTTAAATTCGAGCCGGATTTGTACTATTCCCTAGTCAAATTACACTAAAATAATTTCTACATATCGCCTTACATCAGACGAGCTCATACTAATGCGGGGTCTACTTTTAGTGATGTTGTCCCGTTATGATCGACGTCCATAAAAGCATTATTAGCATTCTGTTCCATGGAAAATATTACTTAAATATTGATCTATACCTTTGATATAAATGATTTATGAGAAAATTAATATTTAACAAACATCTGTTTCTTATGTAACCATAACATAATAAATATCTGAATGAAAAACATGACATAGGAGGATGATTTAGACAAGCTGTTTGTTGACAAGTGTCTTGAGATCTACTGATCACCAACTCAAGGTCCCAAGCTACCTTTTGGGCACCCCTGCCTTACATACATACAACTACATACAGGTTATGGTATTGTTTAACCCTCAGGGAGCTCTATCAAAATAATATACAGCCATGGGTCCCATATCTTTTCAACCCCCTCTGGCCAAATAGGTTAGCTTGATGGAAGGGAGATATTTGATTACATTGACCCATTGAGTGACTGTTGGGGCACCATTGCCCAGCCAGTTCATGACTACCACTTTCTTGGCATAATATAAGGCTAGTCTCATAAGTGATCTGGTTTAGAGGATAGGAGATCTTCCACTAACCCAAGTAAACAGATTTCAGGGGAGCATACCTGTGGAAATGCCAAGTTGCTTGCTAGTAGGGATGGGCGAATTGGACCCGTTTCGTTTAGCCAAAAATTCGCCGCCATCAAAATGTCACCGACACCCATTAAAGTCTGTGGGCGTCAAAAACATCCCTACTTGCTAGATATCGCATTACCTCCCCCCGAAAGCTTTAGATCCGAAGGCATTGCCACGCCAGGTGCAGAAAGGATACCTCAAGCTCTTGGCATCTCGGGTACTCGGCTCTGGATTACTGGCCCAATTACTGATGTATAACTTTATACTGGATCACTGTAAAGGACCTCAGTGGCCTCCTCCCACAATTGCGTCCGATTTGCCAAAATGTATGCAACTGTACTTACACTTTGACTCAAATTGAGCACAGCTGCACCAACTATTTTCTAAGTTTGTGAGGCACAATTTTGTGTCATCGCTGCTGTCATATTCAGTGTGAGGTGTGTCCCTATTATTTTGACACAAATTGAACTGCTCCAATTGCTACAGGGTGCTAAGGGAACAGCTGGTCTGGAGGTGGCAGTAGCTCCAGGGTTCCTTTGCGTCATTAGGTGCAGCAGCGCTTGTTTCAGAGAAGAAGGCAGGGAGGACTAAGTAGCGCCATGGGCAACTATACAAAATTGCAAGGAGCAAAGCTTGACACAAGGACCTTTAATGAAAGTGGTGTTATGTGCAACTGACCGCGGGGACTACAACTGCGCTAGTGGACATACACGAGCCCTATTGTCTTCTCTGGATATTCATGATATTATCTGCAATTTTTGGGGCATATCATAATTTTTATTTAAAACACCCCAAGGCCTATTTGTCGGATTTAAGGTCGGATTTAATGGTTTTCTAGGTTTTTGATTAAGTGATTAAGCTCACTTTCTCTAAAATCACGAATGTCACGAAAGTTATAAAAAAATCCGAATATAAGAAACATGAAGGAAAAGAAATGCTGGATGATGTGCTAAAAAAATATGAAAACCTCTTTGGGACAATTACTAGCAAAAAATGAATTCAAAAACCTCCGAATTGATTAAAAATGGTCCAATAAGATCAGCACAGCTCCCATTGACTTCTATAGGACCTCGACAGCTGTTACCTGGCAAATCTTTATTAGAGGTTTTTATTGTGGTTTTTACACTTATAAATCTCAAATTTTTTTGTGTTCATTTTATAGAGCACCACGGTGCAATCCACTTCTGTCTTCTTCTTTCTTCAAATTTCCTGAGGCAGATGCATTTTTTTTTTTAGTTTTACACTTTTTAGTTAAAGTTCGGCTTTTGTTCTACTGCGCATGTGCAGCTGCTCGCAGGAAAGAGGAAGCCGAAGAAGATCGCTCCGTGGTGCTCACTGGTATAACCCCAGGCCGGTGCAGTTTTCTGCTGATAGGAGCACAGGCCCGGGGTTTCAGGTAACTCAATACAATCACTTGGGGGTGCCTAACATTTGGCACCCCAAGTGCACCAAGCCTTTCCTTCTCCTTTAAAACCATAAAAGGGCCACTATACTGTTATCCGTTTTTTTCCCATTTTTGTAATGAAAATACTAAGACAAATATAAAATTCAAACATTTCCCTCACTTTATCCCTCCCCCCCCAACAAGTATCTTATTAGTAGTTAATTTAGATTGCACCCGTTCCTAAGCTACCATTGTATTTTAGGCTGGCTGATCCATAGACTTTCTAATTTATTTTTTTAAATACCTGTAAATCAACTGTACTCGATTTTGACAGCTCAATCTGCAGTCCTCGATTTGTACTGAAATATCCCGACTTTCTCTTTGATTTCCTGCACCGAACAGCCATAAAAAGATACAAAGTTTCTAACTTAATTGGCTTTTGGCAGAATATGTGCTAGGTGCAAATTGTTACTAGCAATTTAAGATAAGCAAAGAAGCAATTGTAACAATTTAAGATAAGCAGGTCTCTTGGGGAAACTGTGGCTTGCAGCTTAAAGGGCAATTCACCTTCATTAGTGTAATAACACATAAGAACCATGGAAATGTGTTCAAACTTTAATAACCTGCCAAATTTTGTAAAATGAACATGGTAATTAGGGGGTGTGGCCACAGAATGGGTGTGGTCAAAACAATTTTGCCATGCTCCGCGTGACCAATCTTTTTGTCCCTCTTTCTGTTTCCAAAATGTTTGGAGGTATGTCTTATTTGTCAGACCAGTGAAGTAATGTGAATAGTCAAAGAGCAGTGATATTCTCATTCAGGCCAGTCCAGACAGACTGTGATCCAATGGGGTTGCATGAAAGCCTGTGAGAATTGTCACCCCCTACAGGGAAAGATTGTAATGTCGTAAGACCAAAATCATTCAGAATTCTCAGCCATGCTGTTGGTCCTGTCACTGTGTTTGCTCAAAGCCTATAGTCAGAGATTCCATAAAACTGTGCTAGCAAAGGTATTTGCCTGTATATAGAACAGCTTTGTTAACTTTTTGTATGTTATAGAATGGCCAATTCTGAGCAGCTTTTCAATTGCTCTTCATAATTTATTTTTTCATCATTTTTGAATTATTTGCCTTTTCCGTCTGACTCCATTATACATCAAATGGGGGTCACTGACCCTGTCTAAAAAAACAAATTCTCTGTAAGGCTACAAATGTATTTATACTACTTTTTATTACTCATCTTTCTACTCAGGCCTCTCCTGTTCATATTCCAGTGTCTTATTAAAATCAGTGCATGGTTGCTAGGGTAATTTGTACCCTGGCAATTAGACCAGGGTCGGACCAGGGTAGGCCCCCGGCTTTTTTGGGCCCCGCCGGGCCAGATGCGCTCCCTGAACTTCCTCCTTAGCTCCCGGACCAGTAAAAGATATTCACGCGCATGCGGGGCCTGGCTGACCCAGAGTCAGACGCGCTCCCTGCCCGGAGGACGGTGTCGGATGCTGAATCAGACTGCTGAAATAAAAGCTGCTGAATTAAAAGCTAAATAACTCAAAAACCACAAATAATAAAACATGAAAACCAACTGCACATTTTCTTAAAATATCACTCTGAGGCTACACCATACTAAAAGTTCATTTAAAGGTGAACAACCCCTTTAATTTGCTATGACCCTGTACAAAAAGCTAAATTAAAATGATACCACTGTACTGTATGTATTCCCCTGTATTAGTCACAATTCTGCAGGAACAGCTCCTATGTTTGCTCATAGCCTGTACGGTAAGATACTATAAAACTATACTAAAATGTATTAATCTCCCCATACACTGTTAAAGCGGTTTATGGGGGAGGTTTTAATGTGGTACCGGCATTTGTTTATATTTTATAATATTGGCACAGTATTCCCTATACTGAATGATGTCCCAGAGTTTGTCAGAAATTCCATGTCAGTATTTGGCTCCCTGCTTCCCATCTGTATGTAAAAACATTCTTTTACAAGAGCCAGAGCAGCAGAGAATTGAATAAATGATGCTTTATAGTGTATCCTTGGTAACCCTGAGCTCCTATTCATAGTCCCCTTGCTTTGCTAGTCACGGGTTTGGGCTGTGAAGCCTCTGTTATAACAACCACTGACCGTTAGCCTTGGTGCCAAAAATCTAAACACATTTTCTCATTAAACCTCCACAGTGAAGACGGGTGGAAATGCAAATTTCAAATGGAATTTAGGGGGAAAAAAAAACTAAAAATTTTTCTTTTTGTGGGAATTTAAAACCATCACAGCTCAGTATGTTGTCTTCACCCTGTCACAAAGTTTTCAAAGGGATCGTTCACCCTTCAAACACTTTTTTTTCCCGGTTAATTTGTATGTTCATTCATTTTTTTATTCTTTACTATTATTCCAAAATTAATGTTTAATGTTCTTATTTATTATTTAGAACAGTTTACAGAGTCGGCGACCCCCCACTCCCAGAGCTGCTTGAGAGAGACATAAGAAAGTGAAACTGTCTGAACTGAAAAAAGTGTTGGAAGGCGAACAAACCCAATTTATGTATTTTATGTATTCACCAATGGCAGCTAAGGGGTTTGTATTTATTCACCAATAACAGCTCAGAATGTTTACTTTTTCTCTAGTCGAAGCCAAAGGTTTGATTTCTTTGCCAGGTACAGCTTAGAATGCTCAGTCTTCCTCCAATAGGAGCTCAGAATGCTCAGTCCTCCTCCAATAGGAGCTCAGAATGCTCAGTCTTTCTCCAATAGGAGCTCAGAATGTTCATTCTTTCTCTAGTCACAGCCAACATGATCATTTCCCACCAATCCCAGCTCAATAAGTTTATGTGGTGCTATAACTGTGAAAAAAGACATTGTTGTCAGTCTGGATGCAAATGAGCAGACTATAAAGTATATTTAGATATTTTATACCTCAACAAGCCCAATATTATTATTATAGGGTCCATTTACTAATGTCTGCCAGTGCATCCAATAAGGCTCAGTTGCACTTGACTTTTGTCATGACTTAGGCACAAGTTTCATTGATCAGAAGTCTGGTACACCTATTAAAGCGATGGTTCACCTTTAAGTTAACTTTTAGTATGTTATAGAATGGCCAATTCTAAGCAACTTTTCAATTGGTCTTTGTTATTTAATTTTTTGCATTATTTGCCTTGTTCTTCTGATTCTTTCCATTTTTCATATGGGGGTCACTGACCCTATCTAAAAAACAAATGCACTGTAAGGCTACACATGTATTGTTATCGCTACTTTTTATTACTCGTCTTTCTATTCAGGCCTCTCCTATTTATATTCCAGTCTCTTATTCAAATCAATGCATGGTTGCAAGGGTAATTTGGACCCTAGCAACCAGTCTGTTGAAACTGCAAACTGGAGAGCTGCTGAATAAAAAAATAACTCAAAAACCACAAATAATAAAAAAAAGAAAACCAATTGCATTGCAAAGGCATTATGGATTCAATAACAAGGGCAGGAGGGTGACGCTGGCGATAGACGATAGGGATAGACGCTAGCACTCATTCGCACTCTATAGACAGCAAATTCACTAAGATGCGGATTTTACTGAACGTTACCTCTTTCACCAGACTTGCCTTCGCCAACTCAGACCAGGCGAAGTGCACTGGAGTGCATAGGACTTCCTCAATCTTCTGTTACTTACATTTCCCACCGTATGCAAATTAACCTAAGCGCAAGACCTCTAGCAAACTTGCACTAGGCAGAAATGAACGCTAGCGCATCTTTACTTTGAAAAGTCGCCAGCGTTTGGCGACCACGACTAAACTGCATTTTTTTTGAATCCGCATTCTCTGAGCGAATTTTCGCCTGGCGAAGTGTAGCGATGGGTGCGAAGCGATTGCTGGCGACTTTTCGCCGGTTAGTGAATCTGCCCCCAAGTCCCTTGTACAAATTGCATCAATATGATTTTTCCGTCATGAGCTTTCACTAATGACCCCCTTATGTGTGACAGATGATGCTTTTATTTTAACTAATCTGTGCTGTGTATTTTACATCCACTTTCTACTTGCTAGATACATTGACCTAACCAGTAGCAGGTATGTGAACCTTCCCATGCACCCCAATCATAAGATATGTGAACTGTTGATCTCGGACATCTGATCTCGCTGGATTTTGACAACAATGCTTTTGGCAGCATCAGATATCTAATTAGTAATATACTGGGCTAGGAAAGTATTCCTCTGCATGGCAACTCCCAGATCTTGTTCCCACATGTGAATGTGTTGCATTGCCCTCTAAAGCCTGACAGCTGCTACTTATTCTCAGCAATAATGGGAAATGATAGTCTGTAATCCTCTGACACAAATACGGATCCCTCAATAATGCCCTCGAGGCTTGGAATACAAAAAATTCAAGTTTAACCAAAGCATTCCCTGTATGATGCCTGCAGGGATCCACCTTAATACTGCTCCATAAGAGCCAATCTCCAAAATATCTGATTGCCATTCTTCTTCCTTTTCCTATGCTTTTTCCATCTCATCCTCTCCTCTGGTATTTCACTCCTTTCAGTGTTTATTCCTTTATATCTTCCATCTTTTTTCTCCTCTTCTACTCCCCCTTTTCTGTATTCTTATCTTGCTTTTCCATTCCCTCTTTTTCTTCTCCTACCCTCTCCTTCTTCTTTCTCATACAACAGAGTAGGTTCAGCCATCAGCCCCCCCAGTTATTGAATTGGGGACAGGGACATATAGTACTTAACCAGTGGGCTAGACTAAAACACTCCAATAGCAGCCCACAGGGAAGTGACACAAAATCCTTAATGGTGTGGGCAAAACTAGCAGGGGCGGTGTGCCTTTTTAATTCAGGAAAAATAAGAAAACTTGGGATAAACAGCTTTCAGGCAAATTTCCATTATTTGTTTCGGGTAGAACACTTTTCAAGTGTATAGGGTGCAGGGTGTTAAATGGGAATAAATACTCTCCCCAATTAGCAAGGAACCTCCCCCCGTTCACCTCTTAAAGTGACAAACACAATTGATACATAATAGTACAAAGTAATACAAAAACTTTTTATTTATTTAATTTAAATCAAGTCCATTATTAATGTGTCCATGTGATCCATCCAATTACAAGTCCTTTTAATTGTCTATAGCAGGGAAATTGCCTTTCTTAGGCCTATCCCTGGTGATAGTATACTGTATAGTGCTTTAACTCAATGATTAGAAGACTTTCTATGGCAGTTTATGATGGTTCCAGACACATTTTAATTGGTTGTAAACCCAAAAAACTACTTTTGCCTAATGAAAAACCAAAGTTGTACAACACTTTCCCCCCAAAGGGCGACAGTGCCTATCCCACGATAACAATCAGCACACTGCTTGGATTATATATCCACTCTCCCCCAAAAACTGTCAACTAAGTGTTCTATTCCACTCATTGGATGGGTACTCTTTGTCCTGCCCCCACATATGTTTCCACTACAGTGTTGTATTCCACTGCTTAAACTAAGATACCTAAAAATAGAAAATATAATAAATCAACTTTTTAAAGTTCATTAACATTTTGCATTGGCTGTAATGTTGCTGAAATTAATATCTATATGTTTAGCCACTGGTGTCTGGATTCACTGCTGATTCTGACTGTTGCAAGTGATGTAGAAGCTTTCCTCCAGCCAATAAGATTGCATTGTTTCTAGTTAAAACCAGCAGTGCAGAGAATAAAACAGCCTTTCAATAGCAAAATACAATGTAAATAGCTTTAAAACCAATGTGTAATGTACTTAAGACAATTACTTATTATATTTTCTTCCATCAGCCAAATTTTTGTTTTTGAGTTTACAACCCCTTTAACTCAGGCATTGGGCTGGAATAGAACACTCTTTTGAGACCATGTAGCAGGACTAATACGATGTTTAAGCAATATATTTGACTAAAACACCCTTGGCAGTTGAATGGGTGAATGCAATTCAAGCAGTGTCTGATTGTGATAGCAGCTTAGAGTGGGAGATGCACTTCATCCTCTGGGGAAAATGGATATGGACTTCATCATGATTGGCTTAGAGTTATTGAGACAACTCAACCATGTATATAACATGTCTTCATCCAATTACAACACCCCCCCAACCTTTAAGCACACCTAATCACTGCACCCTTTGACTCTTGTGCTGAAACAGAGCAATAGGTTCCTCGCCAGCAGATGGAGTCATGGTTAAAGCAGCTGCCTGTGGTGCACTGTGTCCTGAGTTTAATTACCACCTCCACCACGTCCTAACTGCCAAGTGTGACCTGTGGAATACATGCAGAATAAAGCAGACAAGGTTCTCTTTTGTGTGGAACGTGCAATAAATAACATGATGTCAAGCAATGCTAGCCCTGTACACCAGTGCTCCTTCAAGGCTGCCAACTCCAGGTGTGCTTTCTGAGCCACACCACCATAGTTTTCTTTACTAGCCCTGGCTTCTCTTACTGTTTTATTCCACCCACCATTGGCCACTTCCAACCAGCTATCTTGTCTTCACCTACCACCCACATGCCCACCATCTTTCTCTTCACTTCTGTACTTTAGCCAGGGCTTATCTCATATCCTTGCCACTCAGGGAAGTGGCTTAAAATGACCAGTGCATGACTGATGTTATTGCTTACTAACAGGCTGGTGATTGGTGAAAGCAACTGAAGCAAACAAATCAACATTAAAGCATAAGTATTTTTTATTAGCTGGAAAATGGATCGGGACTATATTTATGAAGCTTAGAAAGGGATTCAATCAGAGTTTTTCAACAAAGCTGCTATTGAGGGCACAGAACAGGTGTGAGGAACTGTTCATGTCCCCTGAAGCAGCAGTTTTAGGAAGCACCAAAGGGCTGCACCATAACGGTTCAGTATACCTTTAACTCAAACACAAGATAGAACAGCTGAACCATCTCACACCAGGTATAAGAGGAAAAGGTTCTAAAACATAAAGCCTTAAATACAGTGAGCCCTTGGAACATGGATAAATGTTCAGTCTTGCTCATTGATATAGTAAAACAGAAATAAAACCCCTTTTTGAGCAACACTGTGAATTCCCCTTTAAGTATGTGCCATCTTTTATTTTCTCTGTCCCCGGCTAATCTCAAGCAGCCACGACTGTGACACATTTAATTATCTCACCATGGTGTGACTGCCTTGCGTATAATCTATCTTGCAGGAAACCGAGTATTTTTCTACAGGCATAATTCTCCCCAATGCTCTGGCTTTTAGCAAAGGAAAGGAGGAGGCTTCCTGCGTTACGGAATTTGGAAAATGCTGCTGTTTACTGATATGCAATTTATTTTTACAGCAGAAATGAAATGTCCTTCATGACAAATGCTGTATAAAAGTGCATTTGCAAAAGGAATTGCTCTAATTTAATTAGATGTTGTTGCTGAGCTGTATCTCCCAGACAGAATGCTCAACTAGCAGCTTCCCAGATGTTAAGGAGAGGGAGGGGGGACTAGAGGTAGATTACCTTTATTTTTATCTTTATTACCCACTTTTATTGCCTTAAAGGAGAACTATGCATTCTGAATGAAACCATACAAACCAACTTATAATTTATATCCTAACCAGTGACTGATCATAAAAATGTTTGTACATTACACATACAAGTAAATATTCCTTTTATAAATAGCCCTTTAATGTCTTTACACGGAGCCACCATTTTTGCAATGTTCTGCTTGATCACTCATCACCTGACACGGAATTAATCAGGTAAGAAAGCCACGCCTCTGTCCATTCATTGGCCCATGTAACCTAGCATGTATATATATATGCACTTGGTTTGAGTGTGAGCACAGAGCCTTATAGGAGCCAGGGGAATTGTATGTAATGTGGAAATACCAATGTCACATATAATTAGAACATATAATATAATTATATATTATTTCATGAATAGTCTGTGTTGGTATAAAATGTGATTTGTATTTATAAAGATCTGCAATGTTCAGGGGTGTAGTATAGGGGTGTTTTGTGACCCAGCATTTGTCAGACTCCCTTTAGCTTACAAATATACAAGATCATTGTTGTAACAGTCACCAAGATTTAGGTGGTATGTGGAGCATAAGCAATAGCAAATAAGTATTAAGCCCATATCAAAGACAATAACCTTTTTAGTCCCTTTTGGGGGGGGAGGAAGATTTTTGGCTGTGCCCCTAAATCACCACCATCATGATCACACCACCATTCCACCCCACTACTCCTGTGCCCCACGCTACTTGTATAAATAGACACTCTAGAAAACCCAATAAGGGCTCCACTCTAAAACCATGTCCCCAAAACATCAAACTGGCTCTGTTTGGCAATACAAACAGGCAGCCCTATAGTTTCAATTTACAGTTTCATAACTGGCGTAGTTAAGCATGAGATCAACAAGGCACACCCACCTACTCATTGAATAAAGTCTAAATTATGCTCCACTTTAAATCATCCTAGCCTGGCACGCAGTCTGAGAGCTTTCCAAAAATCATAAGGATTTCTGGGCTTCCAGCCAGGACTTCTGGGTAATAACCTACTAATAAGGGCATCACTTTTCACTATTCTATGGATTTTAACAAAATGAATTCTGTTCAAACAGAAATTAGGCTTATGGATTTCACGTCATGGAGCTCTTAGTTGTTAAGGTATAATTGGATTGGCTTATTGAGTTAGGTGCGAGACACCTCAACCATGGTAGAAATTACAATGTTTGTGACACGTCTTCATCCAATTACAAGTGCATGATGAGCTCCATGCTCCGGTAAATGGCACATGCACACACACACACCTGTCTAATTTGGGAATATTTGGTGTCAGGTGCTCCTTTATAAAGAATCAAGACTCCTATAAGCACACCTAACCACTGCACCTTTGAGCCTTGTGCTAAAACAGAGCAAAGGGTTCCTTAGTTATGGTTAAAGCAGCCACCTGTAGTGCGCTGGGTCCTGAGTTTAATTCCCACCTCCACCACTTCCTAAAAGCCAAGTGTAACCTGTGGAAAGCAGGAGAATACAAGCAGATTTAAGTAAGTGGCTGCTGAGAGCACCAACGGAAAGGCCCAGAATAAAGCAGACAAGGTTCCGTTTTGGGTGGAACTACAACCAATACCATCTTATAAAGCAATGCTAGCCCAGTGCTCCCTCAAGGCTGCCAACTCCCAGTCACGCCACAATTGGTTTCCTTTACTAGCCCTGGCTTCTCTTACTATTTATTTTATTCCACTCACCATTGGCCTCTTCCAAGCATCTATTGTGTCTTCACCCAACACGCACATGCCCACCACCTTTTTCCTCACTTCTCTATTTTAGCCAGGACCTACCTCATATCTTTGCACTCAGGGAAGTGGCTTAACATGACCAGTGCAACTGATATTATCGCTTACTAACAGGCTGGTGACAGGCTGGTGAAAGCAACTGAAGCAAATGCATGAACACAAAAGGATAAGTATATTTTATTAACTGTTCTCTTAAAGAAAGTCTTGTATATTTAACTACTGTGGTTGCTTCTTCTGTGTTAGGGGCTAAATAGCAACGTTTGATGTGCTGTTGTGTTTGACAGAAGCTACATTACTTTGCAATCAGAACAGACTGCATAAATAGACCCCCTGGGACTCCAGTGGAGCTTGCTCTAATTTGGGAATATTTGGTGCCAGGATCTCCTTTATAAAGAAGACACCTGTAAGCACACCTAACCATTGCACCCTTTGACCCTTGCACTAGAAACAGAGAAATAGATTCTGAGCTGGCAGACGGAGCAGTGGTTAAAGCACCTGCTTCCAGTATGCAGAGAACCAAACTAGACTATGGCCACCCAAGATGATGAGGACCCATCACCAACTAGAAAGCAGCCACACCTCCATGGCATTGACACTTCACTGAAAAGTGGTTTGCCACTCCAAATCGAGGTTCTATTGTCAGACCAAAAAGTGCTCTCCCCCCCTCCATCATGGAAACCTAGTTGCCCCCCCGACAGGGAAGTAGCCCCCACCCAAGAAGAGGCCTCACTTTGTCCCCTGAAAGGGAAGTGGCACCCCCAAAAAAGAAGCTTAATTTTGGGACTAAAAATCGATCCAACCGCACCCCATCGTTTAGGCCCCACTCCCTCCCCCAACAGGGAAGCTGTCCCCCATGCAAGAAGAGGCCTTGCCCTTGGATCATGAAGTTATTCTCTCCCCCTCCATCGTGGGGCCCTTCCCTCAACAGGGAAGTGATTTAATTTTTGGATCAAAAAAGTGATCCTTTCCCCCTCCATCATGGAGGCCCTGTTGCCCCCTGACAGGGAAGCAGCCCCCACCTAAGAAAAAGCCTCGCCCTCAGACTGGAAAGTGATCCTTCTCCCCTTCCATCGTGGAGAACCTGATGCCCCCAACAGCGAATTGGTTGCCCAAAAAAGAGGCTTTGTTTTCAGACCAAAAAGTATTCATTCCCCCCTCCATCATGGAGGTCCCGTTGCCCCCCTGACAGGGAAGCGGCCCCCACCCAAGAAGAAGCTTTACAATTGTTATATGTAAATAAATATATTTTAGGAAAACATAGCAAAATTCTCCATAGGGAATTTCCCCTAAAGATGGGCTCGATTTGGCTCACACAGCACCCCGTTTGCATAGCTAAAAACTATATTTCTAGGTAGCGTTTATCAGCCATTTATTCTACCTCAAATCGACAATGTATAAATGAGCACTGTGGGGATTGGGTTGGGGGTGTTATTGCGGTTAAAGCATAACAAATGGATGTTACCTGGAATGCAGTCACTTGAATGGATAGGACTGTAACCCTTACTTTTACCCAACACTTTAAGTCTTAGTATGGTATACAATGTCCTGTTCCCCTTTCCAGCTTGCAAATGAGAATTCAATGACCCACAATGTAATACAAACATATTAAATTGCAAGGCTACCATTGATTTACTTATCTGCCTATTCAGGCCTCTCCTTTTCATCTTCCATTCTCTCATTCTAATCACGGCCTGGTTGCTAGAGTAAACTAGACCCTAGTAACAAGATAGCTGCTGAAATTCCAAACTGGAGAGCTGCTGAACAAAGTATAAAAAAAGCATAAAATCCGTCTACATCATACTAAAAGGTGGACAACCCTTTAAACATTTGAAACCTAAGGATATGAAGCCATGAGATATCACAAGGAACAGTATAAACAGGGAAAGCTTTTTATGGGACAGGGTCGCCATCTAGTGGCCAGAGACAGTTGCACTTACTAAGTAACTCACTACTCATCGTTTTGTAGTAGATACAGGTACAATAATATTCAGTTATATTTTCATGCTGCCCCCATTATGAGCATTATGTGTGGGACTGGTTATTCAGAACTCTCGGGACCTGGGGTTTTCCAGATAAGTGATCTTTCCGCAATTTGGATCTCCATTCCTTAAAGGGATACTGTCATGGGAAAACATGTTTTTTTCAAAACACATCAGTTAATAGTGCTACTCCAGCAGAATTCTGCACTGAAATCCATTTCTCAAAAGAGCAAACAGATTTTTTTTATATTCAATTTTGAAATCTGACATGGGGCTAGACATTTTGTCAATTTCCCAGCTGCCCCATGTCATGTGACTTGTGCCTGCACTTTAGGAGAGAAATGCTTTCTGGCAGGCTTCTGTTTTTCCTTCTCAATGTAACTGAATGTGTCTCAGTGGGACATGGGTTTTTACTATTGAGTGTTGTTCTTAGATCTACCAGGCAGCTGTTATCTTGTGTTAGGGAGCGGTTATCTGGTTACCTTCCCATTGTTCTTTTGTTTGGCTGCTGGGGGGGGAAAAGGGAGGGGGTGATATCACTCCAACTTGCAGTACAGCAGTAAAGAGTGATTGAAGTTTATCAGAGCACAAGTCACATGACTTGGGGCAGCTGGGAAATTGACAATGTCTAGCCCCATGTCAGATTTCAAAATTGATTATAAAAAAAATCTGTCTATTAAAAAATCATTTAAATATTAAACAAACCCCTTAGGACTGTTTTGCCTGCAATAAGGATGAATTATTCTTAGATGGGATCAAGTACAAGGTATTGATTTATTATTACAGGGATTTTTTTTTAAAATGTAGTCTATGGGAGGCAAACATCCCATAATTTGGAGCTATCTGGATAATGGGTTTCCAGATAATGGATTCCATACCTGTACCTACATTTTTCCAGTTGCCTTTATGGAGAATAGATGTATAAATGAGCCCCAGAGGTTACTTGCTAGGCTTGCAGCTTCAGTCTTGTATGTTTTCTTAGGCTGGCCGGCCAACCACAACATCGATATCTCCTATAGCTCCGCCTACTGTGTCATTTCATAAGAAGCCAGAAGAGTCTGTAGCTGGAGGATAAAGTAGATCACAAAATCCAGCCACTGAGCTTTTAATAAAACAAACGCCAAATAATAAGGATTTGAAATATATTTATTCTTGAAAGACTAAGAGTGATCGCAAATTTTATCGAACCAAAAATGTTATAAACAAGGACATACCATATGCAAAATACATTCACCCCATGTACAAAGCTTGATTATTATTTATTTTTTTTTTTTTTGCAGGCTCTCAATGTATATCTACATATATATATTATAGGTTATTGAATTGATTATGTTTGTGTTCCAAGAGCTTATGCTTAAGAAACAGAACAGGGTTTCTTCAAAGGTGCAATATATATGTGTTCAACAGGGCTTCCTGTAAAAATATGTTCTGGCTACGGCAGTAACTGTAGAGAGAGAATTAAGTCTCACTTTCCCTCCCAGTGCAAAGGGAGAAAACGTGCTTATTTGCACAGATAACACCATAGCAATGAAATCCCTTGCAATGCTAAACACACATATATAGATCATTTGTGATTATATACATTTTCAGAACACAAGTTTTAATTACAGGGCCTGTTCTCAGCACAAGTTTATGTTGTCCTTTTCAAAAAAGCAGCGGAGAGGCAGGAGAAGTCGCATGGTAAAAAATAAACCAAAAACAGGACTATTGAGGGAAAAAAAAGTGCTATTTTGGACTATTATTGAAAGCAACACGTTGACAATGAAACATGGTAAAACAAAAAGAACCGTTCTGCAGCCATACTTCTCCTCCATGCTCCACAAAAAGGACTAACAGCACGTTCCTGCTAGAACAGGACTGCAGCGAGACTGTAAGAACCTTGTAAACTAGAACACTTCAATTCAGTCGTGTCCAAACTGTGCGCTCCCAGTTAATGTTTAACTACAACTCTTAAAAAACCCCAAACGGACCACCGACTACTGGAAGTTCCATCACCTCAAAGGAAGGCATCAGACTTGAATTCTCGGAGTGCATCTAAAGAACTCCTGTTACAGCAGACCTCAGCAACCCAGCAATGTCTGCAGGGGCTCAAGGCTAAGCACACAATATGCAATGTCCTAGGGGCTTTTTATGAATCCAGACTAGCTGATTAAGATGTGCCCGAGACTATGTCCTTTGTAAACATATGCACCTGAAATCTAGCTAGCCTATAAAAAGAAAAACACTAAGAAAACACAAAGGCGTGCATACAGGAGCTGTAGCTTTAAAAAATGTATCGCAATATGCATATTATGCACACCGCAATAATCTAAAGATTGGTGGTATGCAGGGCAGGGCTCTAATGTGTGATAAATATCTACAGCTTTTTTTTGTATTTTTACTAAAATGAACAATTTTGCCGCTTTTGTGAATTCACCATTTTGGTGGTGTTATTTAATTGTAAGCTCTTGTGGCATTAGGGCAGACCAGAATGGGGGCTGGTTGTTCTACCTCTAAAGAATGAATGTAGTTTATTTATGTATATATACAGTACATAGTACAGATGAAACAATGCATGAACAGAGGAGAAGATACAACATATGACCCCTCAGCTAAAGCTACAAGTCGTTTAGTTAAAGCTGAAGAGTCTTAGGCGCTTGGTACATGGGGTATGTTGCTATTGCACTCATGCAGCGGCAGACAAAACACCCCGCGTAGCAGAGGCCTTCGTTTGCAGCACAGGTGTAGTCCTGCACAACAGCATTAAATATTGGTGCTATTACTATGGATGCTTTTATTCAATCCTTTGCAGATGACTGGCACAGTTATGGTGTAACGGAGGTGTCTTCACAGTAATATTTCCTGATGTCATACTCCCAAAGATACAAAGCCTTCTCCTGAGAAAACAAGAGAACAAACCAAACCAGCGGCACGGGAAGTGATGAGACGATGGATTGAAAACGCCATTGTGCATGGCCGAGCAGCTACAGGAAGGGTTTTCTGAGCTGGGAGGCTGGATCATTGCTTACAGCAGCCAGAGAGCTGTTCTCAACACTTTGTGTTCCACGTCTTGTCAAAGCTTTGAAATCTCTGGTCAAACTCGGCCATCCCTCGCACAGTTAAGGTTTGCATATCAGAAAGTCCGTGCTAGGATTTGGGCAAAGAAAGGAAAAACATGGGCAAATAAAGAGAGAGAGATTTCAAGTTCAGTTCCTGTATCCCCATCATTCCCCTACACATTGTGTGCAAGTCTACTCCCACAAGGTACATAGTCTCTTTGTCTGTGCAACTTCATGCAGCAGTTGGGCATCTATGCAGTGGCCCAATTTTCTAATTCTCTCATGTCGTCGTCATCCTCCTCTTGCTTTTTCTTGACTAAGGGAGGGAAAAAGAGTGTCAGTTTGTGGATAAATCCGAAATATGCTTTATACTTCCCAGACTGCACTGGACACTCACCTGGTTTTGCTGGCAACGAGGCTGCAGGCACATTGGGGAGAGGCACAGTCTCCGGACCTTGGACTTCCAGTAGATTTTTGTCTAATTCTTCCTGTTCTAGTTCTTCCAGCTCCGCCATTAGTTCATCCTAAGGATAGAACATTGGTGTTTGACAAAGTAAATTACATGACAGCAGCAAACAATATATGAACTAGTAGAGCCAAGAAGACTTCTGTCCCTAAAGTCTAGTATAGTTATATGTGTCTCCACTGTATGGAATATTACACAAACTCCACTTCTTTTTAAACAACAACCTAATGTCGGGTAATGATGGCCTGCTCATTGCTAGTAGTCACTATCCATTCCATTCAGGAAGTAATTATATAAGTCAATTCAATAGTGCAGACGCATGCAAGTTTGAGTTAACCAATGAACCCATGTAAGTGCTGGACTGGATAATCAGCAGGGCTAATTTCCATGTTTTCTCGGAATCTGTGGTGTAATTACTGACCAAACCAAATCAGTAGGGGCAAAAACACATGCACCAATAATCAGAACATTAACTCAGTAAATGATTTCATCATCTATATACAATCATCTTAAGGATCTCCTACGACAGCATATATCTACTCCAAGGAAGATATTTATCAAAGTTCGATTGCCAAAAACTCGAAACATTTTAGTGGGGGGGGGGGAAAAACTTGAATTTTTCGGAATTTATTAAACCCCGAGGGTATAAAAAGTCTGAATAAAAAAAGAACTCCGAGTTCATGTAGACGTCAATGGGAGAAGTCCCAAAGATATCCTGATCTGCACTGAGTTTCCTGCAATAATTTGAAGATTTTGTGGTTTTCGGGCGTTAAACCCGAAAAATTTGCACTATTTGAATTTTTTTCAAGATTTTGAGTTTTTCCCTGAACAGGAAATTTTCAGGAAAATGTATTGATAAATGAGGGGAACAAATAAGTGCAGATTTGTTTTGACTTTTTTACTGAAAATTATCAGAAATGTTCGGATTTTGATAAATAAGGCCCTTAGAGTTCTATCTGATGAGTACAATATGCCTATCAACAAATCTCAGTCTGGAGACTAACTATAGCCAGGTTGAGAGAACACGCATTTTAATCCTAGTGTTGTTGAGCATTTGAAACAGCAGATTAACAGTTAAAAGAGCAGGTTTATCCCAGGTCTTCTGCCGGTGCCAATTGAATGTGCCAATAGGCTGTTTTCTAAATGAGCGGCAAGATTACTGAGCCTTTGTGTCAGGCAGAGTTGCTGTGACAAGTGTTTGTAACCAGCCCTAATGTAATATGTTCCCCTAGTTGTGGTGCCTGCAAATAAACGTACGGATTTAGTGTGAGTGCCTATTCAAACAGCAGAACCAAGCGCACATAATAATAATCATTTTTTTTTTTTTACAATAAGATATTCTGTTGTATTATATGCTGCTAAATGCTAAGGAAACAAGACGCGAAAAACAGGAGCAACTAAAAACATCCATAACATGGGTCTATTATCAGCAGGAGATATCTCTGCTTGGGGGCAACCACTGCATGGGAGTGAGGGGTCAACACTTACTTCATCAAAGTCCTCTCCAAATCCAACTGGCTTGGAAATGGCATCTGAGATTTCCTGAGCAAGTTCCTGTTGATCGGCAATATCTTGCATGAGTTCATCCACCTTTTCAATATCCCTGCCATAGAAACAAAAACAACAACAAAAAAACCCATTACACTTGGGAGAAAAGACCTGCACCTTGAGGTTAAAAGGAAAAGATGCAGATGTTTGGCCTGAAAAGCTTAAAAGTAATTTATATCAAAGGTCAGCTTTCTGCTTTTCAACTGTTTTTATTATCCAGTTCAGCTACAAGTAGGTATTTGTTAGACGCAAATGTATACTTCAATATAAAAGTCTTAACAAAGACATATAGGATCAATTAAAAAACCCTAATTTTGTAGGCAATTATGAATAATAAATGATGTTGCTTTTACATGGTGCTAAAAAAATTATATTATCTTTAAAAATAGCCCCTTTATTGGAGCTCCCTATAGATGCTCACTGGTCCCCATCTGTGTTTCAAATGAGGGGTGGGCGTGTCCTAATGGTCCCTGCCAGAAGCACAATAGGACAGGGTCAGCCAATCACAGTCCTGCAGTCACACAAGCACAGACAGGCTTCAGTTCCCTATCAGGTCCTGCTAGCTGCTGATTGGTCCCTGTCCTACAGTGCAGTGAGCCGAGAGCCACCGGCTCCCCTGCACAACCTGGGAATTCAGGGAACAGGAAGTGGAAGAGAAGGGAGGGATTATTAGGGTTTTTGCAAAAATATTCAATAAATCAGCCTGAAACAATACATTTTACAATTCTTCTATATCTAAAGGAGTATAATGCACTGGTACATTCTTATTTTTTATACAAAATGTCTCCTTTAAATAATGGTCGGAAAGTTGAAAATTGTCCAAGATTTGGCCAGGACTGTGAAAATTATGAACTTCACTGTTTGGGCCAATTCAAGGGAACCAGGAAGGAAGCATTGCCCCCCGTTAATTTCCACTGAAGCAAGGCATCAGCAGACATGAGGGAGGTATTTATTAACGTTGGAGGCAAACATAGCAACCAATCAGCAATTACATTTGAATAGTCACCTACAAGTTAGAAAACAAAAGCGAAGATATGACTGGTATGCCTCGATGCATTTTGTCTGCTGCAGAGAAAACACGCAAGCTGTCTCATGTATCTATACACAAAGCAAGAGACCTGCGGCACAACTGTTGCAATAGATTAAGTGATTAGTATTTATTCAGCTCACAAACAAAAAACGGCAACGTTTCGGGCCTCCACTGGGCCCTTATCAAGCCTCAAGAGGCTTGATAAAGGGCCCAGTGTAGGCCCGAAACGTTGCCGTTTTTTGTTTGTGAGCTGAATAAATACTAATCACTTAATCTATTGCAACAGTTGTGCCGCAGGTCTCTTGCTTTGCGATATACATTTTTGGGCTTTTTGGGCAGTATTGAGCCCGGCACCTGACACCAACCCAGTGATACAGACCTGTGATAGCACTCCAATTTTGGGATTCATGTATCTATACAGTGATGTAAATGCATTCCAACTGTGGATTTCGGCCAGAAAATTGCTTGGTCTAAAGGTCCCCATACACAAGCAGATAAAAGATTAAGTTTGCATCTCATTGGGCAGTGTATGGGGCCCTCTGACAGGCTTCCTCGATTGATATCTGCCCAAAAGTCGGGCAGATGTTGATTGGGCAGGGTTAAAATCCCATAGGAATGAGGACCGCATCAGGTCCTCGGTATGACCGCCCGTATGCTTAATGATCTCATTCGATCATTGGGCCCATGATCAGATCAGGCAGATATCGCCCAACTTAAGGAGGCATATTGTAAAGATATCCGCTTGTTTGCTGAGGTCCTCAAACGAGTGGATTGCTACATGTATGGCCAGCTTAAGGAAGCTCTCACTGAAACGTGGTACATCTTTTCATGCGTGTAGATCAGACATATCAAACTCAATTACTCCTACAACTGGTAAATTCTCACCGAGGGCCACACATACTTCTAGGAGGAAATATTTACATTTTAAAGATGTGTAGGGATGCATCGAATCCAGGATTCCATTCGGTATCTGGGCCTTTCAAAAGGATTTGGATTGGGGTGAATCCACTTGCCTGGCCGAACCAAACCCTTACCCTGAATTGCATATGTAAATTTGGTTCAGCATTCGACTGAATCTTTCCTCAAGGACTGGGGCTTCAGCCACATCCAAAAATAGAGGGTTTGGTGCATCCCTAAAGATTTATAAAAACAAGTTTCTTTTTCAATGGTTGTGTCTATGGCTTAGAACTAGTAACAGCTAGTGATGGGCAAATGTCCCGTTTCGGTGGAAAATTTGCAAAACAGTGAAAATGTGCGAGTTTTTTTCGGGGGGCAACTTATTTAGGGCATAATATAATGGAGTCTATGGACATTTTTTCGCATAGAAACCTGGGTAAAAAAATTCAGAGAGCCAATCTAAATAAATAGATATACAGTATGGACTTTAACCAGACAATATAGAACATTTCCAGTCTGATAAGGGTAGAGGGCTACATGGTCAGGGATATGCCCATGGCCAGCAACATCCTACAAAAAAACCTACAGGTTTTACACTATTATGTGAAGACTCATCAAAACAACCATTGTTGTTGGCCCATTACTTACATGTTATCATGAGCAGCTTTCATTGCCTTAGCTGCAAAGCCCATGTTCTTGAGAACTTCAGTATTTGTGTTGGCATTTTCAAGGGCTTCCCTCTGGAATTCGATGGTTGATAGCGTGCCATCAATCTGGGCCAGCTGCTTCTCATATCGCTTCTTACGTTTCAGAGCTTGCAAGGCGGCTGTGAGAAAAATACAAGACTGGTCAATAATGGCAAGCTGGGAAATAAGACATTAACAAAAAAGTCCCATCTTCAGCTGAGGAATTACACTTGGATCATAAAAAGTGCTGTAGTGCAGTGTGAGCTTAATGGGTAGGACTTCTGGAATAAATAAATTATTATAAAGAAGTATCTGTAAAATGAAATGATTGCTTCCATACCAAGTAGTAAAATAACAAGTAGTTTTGCAACAACAGGATATCTGGAAACACAATAAAGTGCATAATGATGATCACAATTGCACAATTCCCATACACATTAATCCATATACACAATGGATTATTAGAGGCAAATGAGGATTAACACTGGAACATTAATGTCTCTAAATTACTTTAAATACAACTAATCAAAGTAAAGATTTACACATGGTTTACTCTCTGTTGCAGGAAGTGTCACAATTCTTATTGCAAATATATTCGCTAATCCCCCGCCCAAAGAAACACATATTTTGACATGCTTTAAAGGGGTGGATCACCTTCAGGTTAAGTTTAAGTATGGCCTATTCTTAGAAAATGTTCATTCATGTTTCATTTTTGTTTTTTTACTTTTTATAGTTTTGTAATGATTTGCATTTCTCTTCTGCTTCCTTCCAGCTATAAAAAATCATAAGCGGTGCTGCAAGAAGGAACTAGGAGAAGTAGAGCTGTTAGGGGAAGTTGTTAGCCGATGGGTAATCCCTCTCTCTTATTATTCAGGAGGAAAAAGCATACCTGTCTTGTTAATCATTCACTTGCATCAATAAACAAACTGGTTGCAAGGTTAAAGGGATACTGTCATGGAGAAAAAAATTTTTTTCAAAATGAATCAGTTAACAGTGTTGCTCCAGCAGAATTCTGCACTGAAATCCATTTCTCAAAAAAAGCAAACAGATTTTTTTATATTAAATTTTGAAATCTGACATGGGACTAGACATATTGTCAATTTCCCAGCTGCCCCAAGTCATGTGACTTGTGCTCTGAAGGTAACCAGATAGCAGCTCCCTAACACAAGATAACAGCTGCCTGGTAGATCTAAGAACAGCACTCAATAGTAAAAACCCATGTCCCACTGAGACACATTCAGTTACATTGAGAAGTAAAAACAGCAGCCTGCCAGAAAGCATTTCTCTCCTAAAGTGCAGGCACAAGTCACATGACCAGGGGCAGCTGGGAAATTGACAAAATGTCTATCCATGTCAGATTTCAAAACTGAATATAAAAAAACCTGTTTGCTCTTTTGAGAAATGGATTTCAGTGAAGAATTCTGCTGGAGTAGCACTATTAACTGATGCGTTTTGAAAAAAACATGTTTTCCGATGACAGGATCCCTTTAAATTGGACCTTAGCAACCAGACAGCTGCCAAAATTACAAAGTAGAGAGCTGCAGAACAAAAACCTAAATCATTTTTAAAAAAACAAATAATAAAAAACGAAAACTATTTTGCACCCCAAAGGAATGCTTTGTTATTTGTGTGGATCCCAAAAGTGTTTTACATATGAGTGCGTCTTACATGTAAATAAAAAAAAAAAAGGACCACCTGCTCTACCTCATACTAAAAGTTCATTTACAGGTGAACAACCCTTAAAGGCTGATTGTATTTAATTGGGAAATGTGCAGCTTTGAACTAAGTGATGTATATCTGGAAGGAATAGGTCAAACGTTACCTATTTGTTCTCTAAGGACAATGAAAAAGAAACCTGTCTCCAATATACTTCAATTAAAAAATGTGTACCGTTTTTATAAGAAACCTGACTGTATGCAGTGAAATTCTCCCTTTATTTACTGCTGTGGATAGGAATTGTCAGATGGTCCCTTAATGTTCTGCAGGGAAACAATCATACTTATGAACAGCAGGGGGAGCTCTGCCTTACTTCCCAGCCATGCAGAACTCAAGAAGCTTTGTTTGTTTCCCTGTAGAGCAGTCGGCGACTGTGCAGAGATTTGTATTGGATTTTATTTTTGCCTTTACCGTTTCCAACTACAGCTGCAGGGACAAAGATAATGAAGCCAGATTTAAACAGAAACTGTGATTCTATTTGGAGGATTATTTTGCTGCAGCCACTGGTTCTGCAGAGCTGGAGAAAGTTTGTATTAAACAATTCATAAACTATAAAATCCACATTAGATTACATGACAACACAGGACCCAGTGCAGTTTACCTATTCTGCTGTATCGGCTGCTGGCAGAAATTTGACTTGTGCTGATTTGATAATATATGACGATCCCTAAGCAGCCCAGACCACACTGAGCATGTGCACAGTCTTGGTCTTACAAAGTTACAAGGTGGTGACCCCCTGTGGCCAACTTTGAAAGCATAAATCATTTGTTTGATTTAGGGATGCACCTAATCCACTATTTTGGATTCAGCCGAACCCCCGAATCCTTTGTGAGAGATTCGGTCGAATACCGAACCTAACCCTAATTTGAATATGCAAATTAAGGGTGGGAAGGGGAAAACATTTTTATTTACTTGTTTTGTGACAAAAAGTCACGCAATTTCCCTCCCCGCCCCTAATTTGCATATGCAGATTAGGATTCGTTTCGGCCAGGCAGAAGGATTCGGCCGAATCCTGCTGAAACAGGCCGAATCCTGGATTCGGTGCATCCCTAGTTTGATTAGGCTTGTGGTGCAGTAAGTTTAGTATACAAAATACAGCATTTCTAGCCTTATTCTATTTTAGACTTTACTTCCCCTTTAACTGATCATTGGAAACATTCCACTTTCACAGTCAGGGGATTAGAGTTTGAAAACCCTAATTGTTCCTCAGCAGTGTTTTTTGTCGAAACAGTTGCTTTCTTTTTGGGTAGCAGGTTTGCCACAAAGCAAGACCAGAAAGGAAGAATATGATCACATGAGAAGCACAAGATACACTCCCTCACGCAAGCACAATAAACATTAGAATTTTTCAATATTTACACTTTGCATTTTGTGCTCAATAACAAAGCCCTATATATTTGGATAGATGAATAGATAGATCTCCTGATGTGACGTAGCTTTAGCAGGGTTGACTGTAGTATTCTTCACATGTACGGCAGCTGCTGAATACATTACATATATATATATATATATATATATATATATATATATATTTATTTATATGTATATATATATATTTATATGTATATATATTTATATGTATATATATATTTATATGTATATATATATATATATATATATTTATATGTATATATATATATATTTATATGTATATACGCAAGCTCTATATACTATTTCCAAAGTCAATCTGTTTGACGAGCAACAACCCCAAGGTGCAAGTACATTCCTAATATACAGGTATGGGAGCGGTTCAAGTTTTTTTTGGGCACAATTTTGGAGTCTGTATGATCCGTGCTGCGTATGCAGTAAGATGCCACCTATCACACAGAGAATTCTGGGAACCGCATTCGTTCACTTAGTTGATACAACTTTAAACTTTGATTTTGGGAAAACCTGTAAAAAATAAATAATGGAAAGTAATTTCCAGCAGAGATGCTGCTGAGAAATGTATCAACTAAATGTAACAAAGTTGTAACAGTTCAGAATCTGCGCCTGAATTACTAAACTGACTGTTGGGTCACAGACTCCGAAATGGTTCTAAATGGATACATTTAGTTGATACATTTCTTATCTTTGTCCCTGCTGAGCAGAATCCCTGAGTTTCATTAAAGGCAGCTGTTAGAATTGATACAATATTTGCTAATAGTCCAGAGATGCTGCTGAGAAATGTATCAACTAATGTAGCAAATTGTAACTGTTCAGAATCTGAGACTGTCAGCTCAGTTATTCAGGTGTAGACTCCAAACAGTTACAATTTTGCTACATTTAGTTGATTCATTTCTCAGCAGCATCTCTGCTGGAAATTACTTTCCATTATTTATTTTTTACCGGTTTTCCAAAATCGAAGTTTAAAGTTGAATGTCTGGTGTTTGAGTCTGGCAGCTCTCTTCAGAAACGGCGACGATCCATCATTCGGCGTTCGATTTCTCCTCCCTGGCTATCTCCTATAAGGAAGGCAAGGAGGAGGAATCTAGCATCGCACTATGGATCACCTTTTCTAAAGATGGATCGCAAGCAGAGTTTCGATAAGTTAAACGTTTAATATGTCTTTGTAGTTTTTTTTCCGTTCTACACAAACAAATTTTTTAATAATAAAAATTGATGTTAATGGTCCTTTAAAGGGGTGATTTATCTTTAGATTAAAGGGGTGGTTTATTTTTAGATTAAAGGGGTGGTTCTCCTTTCAGATAACTTTTAGTAAGGTATAGAATGGTTAATTCTAAGCAAATTTTCAATCGGTCTTCATTATTTTATTATAGATCTTTCATTATCTGCCTTCTTCTTCTGACTCTTTCCAGTTTTCAAACTGGGGTCACTGAACCCATCTAAAAAACAAATGCTCTGTAAGACTATACATTTGTTATTGGTACTTTTTAGTACTCATCTTTCTATTCAGTCTCTCTCCTATTCACATTCACAGGGTCGGCCTGGTGTTTTTGCCGGAAGAGAAAAGACACGCAGGGTGCGGATCTGAGCCAGCAGGGCCCACAAGGGTCAGGGTTGTTAGCGTAATTTAGAATTTATTAACCAGATTATTGAAACCGCAAACTGGAGAGCTGCTGAATAAAAAGCTATATAACTCAAAAACCACAAATCATAAAAAATGAAAAGCAATTGCAAATTCAGAATATCACTCTCTACATCATACTAAACGTTAACTCAAAGGTTAACAACCCCATTTAACTTTTAGTATGATGTAGACATTCCTATTATAAAACTATTTGAAATTGGTGTTTTAGTTATTAAGCTTTTGTTCAGCTCTCCAATACTGAATTTCAGCTGCTTTATAGTTGCTAGGGTCCAGTTCACCCTAGCAACCAAGCAGTGATATATGTGAGACTGGACGATGAAGACGAGAGGCCTGAATTGGAAGAAAAGTGATAAAAAGTAACAACCACTAAATTTTAGCCTCACATAGCAATCTTTTTTTTCCAGGGGCTGGGGGTCAGTGACTCCCATCTGACAGCTGGAAAGAAGCAGAAGAGAAGGACAACTCAACAACTATAAAAAATTGAAAATCTAGTGAGAATAGGGCATTCTAGAACACTCTAATGGGTGGGGGCATGTTAAGTTTTTCATGTACCACACATTACTTTGAACAACTCCTTTAAATTTAAGGAACAGCCCAACATGAGGATAGAAGCTGGGTAAATAGATATAGAACTAACTATATTGAAAAGTTTTTTAAAATTTTGCACAGCCTATTTACCCAATTTTTATCTTTGCACCGGACAATTCCTTTAAAATATTGTAAGTTCCAGTCCAGACCTTATATGTGACATAATCAGTATAGGTTTATATAGGTCAGTAGTGCTCATACTTTACTAATGCGAGGTCAACTTTTAGTGATGATGTCCCATTATGATCTACATCCATAAAAGCGTTATTAACATTCTGTTCCATGGAAAATATTACTTAAATATTGATGTATATTGTTATATTTAACAAACTATTTCTTATGTAACTATAACATAATTAGTATCTGAATGAAAAGCATGAAATAGGAGGGTGATTTAGACAAATTGTTTGTTCACAGTGTCTTGAGATCTACTGATCACCAGTTAAAGGTCTACTGGTAGATCCCGATCGACCTCTTGGGCACCCCTGATATAGGTTATAGTGTGTTCAACATGGGCAGCACTCAGTATATATATTTAATGTTGTTATAAAGCTACATTTAAAGCCTCTGACTGATGCAGATCCATGGGAGGTAAAACAGGTTCTGTCAGAGAGGCAAGTGGTCTGCATTATTAAAAAGGTCAACGGATGAATAGCTTTCATGTCATTCCTAGCTCAGAGACTATCTAGGGCAGTAAATACAGTCATTTTATAATCTACTGAAACTGACCATTAAGTTGGGCTTTCAGGGGTATCTAGTAGGGCAAGTGGCCATTCTCCAGAATTCTCATCCTAACTTGCCATGAGCCCACCAGCACTGTTTCTGAGTAGTATGGGAAGCCCTGCCCCTGAGTAGTATGGGCAAGCCCTGCCCCTGAGTAGTATGGGCAAGCCCTGCCCCTGAGTAGTATGGGCAAGCCCTGCCCCTGAGTAGTATGGGCAAGCCCTGCCCCTGAGTAGTATGGGCAAGCCCTGCCCCTGAGTAGTATGGGCAAGCCCTGCCCCTGAGTAGTATGGGCAAGCCCTGCCCCTGAGTAGTATGGGCAAGCCCTGCCCCTGAGTAGTATGGGCAAGCCCTGCCCCTGAGTAGTATGGGCAAGCCCTGCCCCTGAGTAGTATGGGCAAGCCCTGCCCCTGAGTAGTATGGGCAAGCCCTGCCCCTGAGTAGTATGGGCAAGCCCTGCCCCTGAGTAGTAATGGGCAAGCCCTGCCCCTGAGTAGTATGGGCAAGCCCTGCCCCTGAGTAGTATGGGCAAGCCCTGCCCCTGAGTAGTATGGGCAAGCCCTGCCCCTGAGTAGTATGGGCAAGCCCTGCCCCTGAGTAGTATGGCAAGCCCTGCCCCTGAGTAGTATGGCAAGCCCTGCCCCTGAGTAGTATGGGAAGCCCTGCCCCTGAGTAGTATGGCAAGCCCTGCCCCTGAGTAATATGGCAAGCCCTGCCCCTGAGTAATATGGCAAGCCCTGCCCCTGAGTAATATGGCAAGCCCTGCCCCTGAGTCGTATGGCAAGCCCTGCTCTAGAAGTAACACGTGAATAGGAAGAAGACCTTTGTCACACAGTTAATAGGATCTATTTTCCCTGGATCCAAACATTCACTCCAATTGCCCTAAGCCCCCCTGTGGTTCCTACTAGACCCCTCCCACCTCAGCTGCCATAATACATCCACCTTGACTGATCCCAGACTTGTTGCACAAACTCTCCCCCTCCACCAAGTTCCCTTCT
Source organism: Xenopus laevis (assembly GCF_017654675.1). Lineage (NCBI taxonomy): Eukaryota > Metazoa > Chordata > Amphibia > Anura > Pipidae > Xenopus > Xenopus laevis. The sequence goes on along the minus strand of NC_054387.1, from coordinate 45,454,530 downwards.
GACACAAGCCGTCCCCTCCTCACCCCTCTTGTTCTTGGTGCCGTGCTTCTTTGCCGTCACAAGCTCCTGTTCGATCTTCTTCTCCAGGAACTCCTGTTTTTTGGCCAGCATCTCTTCTGTGTCCCGTAGTTTCTGGATGGCTTCCTGGGGGCTTGGGCCTTTGGCTCCTTTGCCCCCGGTACCGAACAACTTCCCGATCAAAGACATTTCCCCTCCCGGAGCCGCCGGTACAAGGAAAGTGGTTAAAGTATTGCTGTATGTGCCTGAGGGCCGCCACGCGCTTCTCCCTGCTTCTACAACTCGCACTATCCTGCCCGGCTCCCAACACCCGACGACAACAACCAAGAATACGTCCCACCAACCCCTGCGCGCTGACGTCAGCGAATCACGCGTTAGGAAACATCTAAGGGCGCGGCGCTCTGTCGTGACTTCAGCGTCGGCCATTGTGGTAATGGGCTCGTTAACTATTGTTCCTCTTTTCCTTCCGCGCTTAAGGCTATATGATAACATGCAGCTTTCATTACTGAGAATGGTTTCCTCAATATCATTTTTCCTTCTTTATAAACATGTGTGGGGGGGGGGGGGTGAATCTAGTGAGGACTCGCCAATAACAAAAATGGCTGCCACAGCTGAGGCGGCGCAATTATGTCACACACACGCTTGCACGCCTTGTTAGTGACGTCTATCGAAAGTTTCCAACGTAACGGGAAGGAGAGTATATAGCGCATGCGCAGGGTGCACTGGGTGGGGCTGTGAGTTTTTAGGAAGGAGCTGCTGACACTAGAGTCAGTTGTACAGTTGTATAAATGACAAAGATTTTCTGTATACTTTTTTTTATCTATACTATATATTTATATACATATATAATAAAATATATTTTTTAATTAAAAAAAAGTGTACAAATGAATCTCTTTTTGAAGTCTTGAATAAACTGACAGGGATTCAATAGTAGGCAGGCATACATATCATGTATCTGTCTAAAGAAAGTTAGCCTGATGATTAAGTGTCCTTGGGTGACACAAAATGCGTAAGGCTGTTTCATTTTAAACATAATGTAAATAAAACCTTTTTTTGTATTATATGAATTTTGTTGTTGTGAAATATATGTTGACCCTTCTCTGAGGGAAGCAGGATTAGTTACATGCTGAACTTGATGAGTGTGCCTTTTTTTTTTAGCCTCATCTGCTGTCAGGGGCGATCCTACCTAATTTGCCGCCCGAGGCGGCCTTCGTTTTTGCAGCCCCCGCCTCCCCAAGGCACTCACTTTCAGCGCCAGACGGGGATCAGTGGGGGGTCCACGTCGCTAGTGCAGAGAACGCAATTGCGCTTTCTGCACTAGAAGAGCCAAATTTCTGGGTTTAAAACCGGAAATTCGTCTCTTAGTTACCAGGAGCGGCATTTTTGCCGCCCCTGGCAACCAGGGGGGCACTGCCGCCTGAGGCGAGTGCCTTAACTTGCCTCATTGGCGGAGCGCCCCTGCCTGCTGTATAAATGAGCAAAGTTGTGGTGATTTTGAAGAGCAAACTCACCTAAAAACGTTAAAATTTGAACTATCCCCCAGATATCAAATGCACAAACTGGTAGCAACAGTGGCTATGACTAAGGAAAGAGCGTGTAACCTGATAACCTATATAATAAAGCAAGGAGATCGCTGGCGTGCCTCTTTTGTTGATGAATACTAAGGCAATGCTGTGAGGGAGGAGTGTGTATTACTCATATGTGGAAGCGAGCAGCTAGTAAGTGTCATTGTTTCAGTGGAAAGAACTTTCCAGTCTGTGAGAGTATTTAGTCACACTCACATGACATGGGAAGACATGCACAGGGGTGACTCAGCTGAAGAAAGGTCACTTGGAACAAGTCGGTGCACTATTCAAAAAAGGCTATTTTTAAAACCGCTGACAGGTGAAATAGGGACTTAACAGCAATAGTTGTGAGTCCTCCAAAAAAATAGTCAAACATGCAAAAATATTTATTAGGACATAGTGGACAACGGCCTAACGCGTTTTGTGCCTGTTGGGGCACTTATTCATAGGCTCATAGGTTCTTATTGTTTTTGAAATCGGGCCAATACTCATGGACAGGTAAACTGTGTCTTAACAAGCAAAGCAGGAGGACATGAGTGCTGTAGATTGACTAAAAATTTTCTGGTGCAAGTATAGATGTAGGGTTCATGTATATTCCTTAACTTATATTATCGATATAACGATCCTTTAAAAAAAATAAATCTGTCTCCGCCACTTCTGATGATGTCATTTCTGGTTCACAGAACCACCACTTCCTATTTTATAGTAATCAGTGGGTTGC